>NC_088423.1:26317218-26617218 GCF_034236695.1 Oncorhynchus nerka
GTTTAGACACATGTGGAGAGAGAAATGGGAGAAAGCAGACTATCAAAAGTCCTGCTAAAGCTGAATTTTCAGTACATCTTGGCCAGGCTCGGATATGTATTCATTCAACTGCACCATACTGTAGCATACTGTAGCAGCAAAGCCTTGGTAATCACGTAACCATAATGTATAAGGGTAAACCTGCTTACTCTGTGAGAATACATACCTATCTTTCTGTCTAAGCCCCGAGGTCATGGTGTTGAATAGATTAAATCACAAGTGAGATCTGAACTCTCATTTATATTTTGTTAGAGTCGGTTCACTCCAAGATCCACCTCTGGCTATTCCCCTAGAAATGTTATAATCGATGTGTTACGGTACAAGCCTGTCTGTCTCTGTCTGTCTATGTGTCTCTCGCTCTTTTTACCCATGTTTCTCGCACTCTAATCTCCATGTCTTGAATAGGGATCTGAATCTGGTTTTGGTAAAACCACCCGGAAGTAGTCCAAACTAAACTGAAACTCAGTTTTCCAAAACCAAATAAACAATTATCCTTAGACACTACTGGACTTTGAAACCACCGCACACACGCACGCACACACACACACACACACACACACACACACACACACACACACACACACACACACATATATATATATATATATACAAAAAAAAAGGATCCAGACATTTCAAAGGTCCCTGTATGGATGGCACTCAAGGTTACAGAAAGCACATCCTTCTCCAAACAGCCAGGCTGCCCACAACAGCTGAAACAGAGCAGTACCTAGCCAATTGGTTTGCCCTAGTTTTTGACAGCCCGCAATCTGGAGGCCACGCACTGCAAGCCTGTGTACGTGGCCCCGACTGCCGAATATCAGCGCCACCAGCTTGCACCTACGCCCGAGGCTGTCCAAGCGTGCCACGAGGGGCTGATACTTAAATTTCTGCAAAGTTCGGCTCCATGTAGCCATCAAATTAGCAACCCATTTACAAAATGAGCAACTCCCCCTGGCCTCCCCACAACAACAATATCTGGTGTATTTGACACACAGGAAAACACATCATCATCAACATCAAACCAGCTTCCCCTTACACAAGAATGTTTATGCATGTGTGCTGTTAGTAAGACCACTTGTCTCACTTCGCTGGCTATCAGGTCAACAAGGGGGTCATGTCTAGCAATGTACAAGTCCTTGTATGAAAAGCAGCCATTCACAACATGGGCAAAGGACTCCATTACATTTGATTCATGAAGAATACAACAGGGTTTGCAGGGTACCAGAGTGCTAGATTATGTTTTGTTGGTAGAACTTGCAGCCTCGCCTTAACAGTAAAGGTTAGAATGTCCTCGCCAATGGCAGCATTTTGGTACATGAAATGGGAGACAGAGTGGTCAGCACAGTCCAGAGCAATGTTATAATCGATGTGTTAGGGCACAAGCCTGTCTGTCTCTGTGTGTCTCTATGTGTCTCTCTCGCTTTTTCCCCCATGTTTCTCACTCTCTATTCTCCATATCTTCAATAGCAATCTGGTTTTGGTAAAACCACCAAAAAGTAGTTCAAACCAAACTGAAACTCAGTGTTCCAAAAACCAAATCAATGTTCCAAAAACCAAATCAATGTTCCAAAAACCAAATCAATGTTCCAAAAACCAAATCAATGTTCCAAAAACCAAATCAATGTTCCAAAAACCAATCATCCTTAGAAACCACTGTTCCTTTAAACCACCACACACACACACACACACACACACACACACACACACACACACACACACACACACACACACAGACACATCCATGCTGGACTGGCATGGACCTTCCCCACTGCAGGAATTAACACTAGTGCTTGGCCTAATGTCTTAGACTTTTGTGTTTCCATGTCCAAAGAAAAGCCAAGGGCCTGCCCAAGATGTTCATACTCTAGATTGAGGACTTAGAGAGAGCTTTGGAGAAATGTTGCAGTCAGATGCATTGCATAACACTTTTAGCTGTGTACCACCAATGTCAGTTTCAATACGCTGAGGAAAAACTGTTGACAAAATACTTAGATTACATTGTCACAGTGAAAAGTTAAAACAGTTTGTAAAACAATGTGTGATAAAAGAAACAATCTCACAACGGATGCAGAATGGAGGGATGGTAGGACAAAGGGAGAGAAGAAAACAGCATGCTGAAGCTTCAAACTGGAACACAAGATGTTTCGACTTTCACGTGGAGAGGAAAAAGTCCAAATGGTTCCTTTCTGACGTGCGCAGTGCCAACTCGTTTTGATTACAACATTTTCAAGCAGTTCACAGATGTGAGAATTCCTCTCTCTGTTTCCGTGTTTCTGTCTACACGTGATTGCACACACAGACGTACACCCACCCACACATACACACACACTCTGCCTTGCAACATTATTAGCCTACTGTACTACGAATCACATTTTTATACCAGGATGCATACTGTTTATACTACGACCTACTGTCTAATACGTGTAGTACTGTAATACCAATTACATTTGAATTCTGCTGTGATTAGCAACAGTAAACTGTTTGTTGATAGTATTTCAGACTTGTCCAATCACCTGATATGCATGATTGGTTCTGAAGCACACTTATCAAAGAGAATATCTGATGGAACTGTACATGTCTACAAAGATCATCAAAGGTGACAGAATCTGGGGAACTGGCTGTGTGCTAGTTCTATAGACACACATGAACGCACACGCGCACACACACACGCTTGCGCCTCCCATCCCATAGGCAGAAACTCAAATAGGAAGTACCCGTGCTTTGAACTATTCAACGCTGGTCTGACCAATCGGAATCCACGCTTCAGGATTGTTTTGATCACGTGGACTGGGATATTTTCTGGGTAGCTTGCGGAAATAATCTAGATGCATAGACGGATACGGTGACTGAGTATAGGAGATGTAGTACCCACTGTGACTATTAAAACCTACCCTAACCAGAAACCGTGGATAGATGGTAGCATTCGCACAAAACTGAAAGCGCGAACCACTGCATTTAACCATGGCAAGGTGACTGGTAATGTGGCAGAATATAAACAGTGTAGTTATTCATTGCAGGTTCTCATCTTCCATTTCTCATATCCTTCTCCATGCTATCCTTTTGTGGGGTCCAAATCTCTCCGGGTGCTCATTGACGCTGGTGCCGACGAGAGCTTTATGGACGCTGCCCTGGTCTCGGAGCTCGGAATCCCCATACAACACCTCTCCGTTCCCATGGACGTCAGAGCGATGGATAGGCGATCTATTGGGCCAGACGGATTATCAGGACGTGTACTCTGAGCATGCGCTGACCAACTGACAAGTGTTGTCACTGACATTTTCAACCTGTCCCTGACTATGTCTGTAATACCAACATGTTTCAAGCAGACCCCCACAGTCCCTGTGCCGAAGAACTCTAAGGTAATCTGCCTAAATGACTACTGACTCATAACACTCACGTCTGTAGCCATGAAGTGCTTTGAAAGGCTGGTCATGGCTCACATCAACACCATTATCTCAGAAACGCTTGACCCACTCCAATTTGCATACCCCCCCATCAGATCCACAGATGACGCAATCTCTATTGCACTCAACACCGCCCTTTCCCACCTGGACAAAAGGAAAACCTATGTGAGAATGCTATTCATTGACTACAGCTCAGCGTTCAACACCATAGTGCCCTCAAAGCTCATCACTAAGCTAAGGACCCTGGGACTAAACACCTCCCTCTGACACTGGATCCTGGACTTCCTGACAGGCCACCCCCAGGTGGTAAGGGTAGGGAACAACACATCCGCCACACTAATCCTCAACACTGGGGCCCCTCAAGGGTGCATGCTCAGTCCCCTCCTGTACTCCCTGTTTACTCATGACTGCATGGCCAGGCACGATTCCAACACCATCATTATGTTTGCCGATAACACAACAGTGGTAGGCCTGATCACTGACAAAGATGAGACAGCCTATAGGGAGGAGGTCAGAGACCTGGTCAAGACAAAGGAGATGATTTTGGACTACAGGAAAAGGAGGACCGAGTATGCCCCCATTCTCATCGACGGCGCTGTAGTGGAACAGGTTGAGAGCTTCATGTTCCTTGGTGTCCACATCACCAATAAATTATCATGGTCCAAACACATCAAGACAGTTGTGAAGAGGGCACGAAAAAGCCTATTCCCCCTCAGGAGACTGAAAATATTTGGCATGTGTCCTCAGATCCTCAAAAGGTTCTACAGCTGCACCATCGAGAGCATCCTGACTGGTTGCATCGCTGCCTGGTATGGCAACTGCTCGGCACTACAAAGGGAAGTGTGTACGGCCCAGTACCTCACTGGGGCCAAGCTTCCTGCCATCCAGGACCTTAGAGGACCTCAAAAACTCCAGCCACCCTAGTCATAGACTGTTCTCTCTGCTACCGCAGGACAAGCAGTACCAGAGCGCCAAGTTGAGATCCAAAAGGCTTCTTAACAGCTTCTACCCCAAGCCATTAGACTCCTGAACAGCTAATCAAAGGGATACCCAGATCTCTCTTTTACGCTGCTACTATAATCTACGCATAGTCACTTTAACTCTACCTACATGTACATATTACCTCCACATTGACTCTGTACCGGTACCCCCTGTATGTAGCCTCCACATTGACTCTGTACTGGTACCCCCTGTATATAGCCTCCACATTGACTCTGTACCGGTACCCCCTGTATATAGTCTCCACATTGACTCTGTACCCCTGTACCCCCTGACTATGTAGCCTCCACATTGACTCTGTACCGGTACCCCTGTATATAGCCTCCACATTGACTCTGTACCGGTACCCCCTGTATATAGTCTCCACATTGACTCTGTACCGGTACCCCTGTATATAGCCTCCACATTGACTCTGTACCCCCTGTATATAGCCTACCCCCTGTATATAGTCTCCACATTGACTCTGTACCGGTACCCCCTGTATGTAGCCTCCACATTGACTCTGTACCGGTACCCCCTGTATATAGCCTCCACATTGACTCTGTACCGGTACCCCCTGTATATAGTCTCCACATTGACTCTGTACCGGTACCCCCTGTATATAGTCTCCACATTGACTCTGTACCGGTACCCCCTGTATATAGCCTCCACATTGACTCTGTACCGGTACCCCCTGTATATAGTCTCCACATTGACTCTGTACCGGTACCCCCTGTATGTAGCCTCCACATTGACTCTGTACCGGTACCCCCTGTATATAGCCTCCACATTGACTCTGTACCGGTACCCCCTGCATATAGCCTCCACATTAACTCTGTACCGGTACCCCCTGTATATAGTCTCCACATTGACTCTGTACCGGTACCCCCTGTATATAGCCTCCACATTGACTCTGTACCGGTACCCCCTGTATATAGCCTCCACATTGACTATGTACCGGTACCCCCTGTATATAGTCTCCACATTGACTATGTACCGGTACCCCCTGTATATAGTCTCCACATTGACTCTGTACCGGTACCCCCTGTATATAGCCTCCACATTGACTCTGTACCGGTACCCCCTGTATATAGCCTCCACATTGACTCTGTACCGGTACCCCCTGTATATAGTCTCCACATTGACTATGTACCGGTACCCCCTGTATATAGTCTCCACATTGACTCTGTACCGGTACCCCCTGTATATAGCCTCCACATTGACTCTGTACCGGTACCCCTGTATATAGTCTCCACATTGACTCTGTACCGGTACCCCCTGTATATAGTCTCCACATTGACTCTGTACCGGTACCCCTGTATATAGCCTCCACATTGACTCTGTACCGGTACCCCCTGTATATAGTCTCCACATTGACTCTGTACCGGTACCCCCTGTATATAGCCTGCACATTGACTCTGTACCGGTACCCCCTGTATATAGTCTCCACATTGACTCTGTACCGGTACCCCCTGTATATAGTCTCCACATTGACTCTGTACCGGTACCCCCTGTATATAGCCTCCACATTGACTCTGTACCGGTACCCCCTGTATATAGTCTCCACATTGACTCTGTACCGGTACCCCCTGTATATAGTCTCCACATTGACTCTGTACCGGTACCCCCTGTATATAGCCTCCACATTGACTCTGTACCGGTACCCCCTGTATATAGTCTCCACATTGACTCTGTACCGGTACCCCCTGTATATAGTCTCCACATTGACTCTGTACCGGTACCCCTGTATATAGCCTCCACATTGACTCTGTACCGGTACCCCCTGTATATAGTCTCCACATTGACTCTGTACCGGTACCCCCTGTATGTAGCCTCCACATTGACTCTGTACCGGTACCCCCTGTATATAGCCTCCACATTGACTCTGTACCGGTACCCCCTGCATATAGCCTCCACATTAACTCTGTACCGGTACCCCCTGTATATAGTCTCCACATTGACTCTGTACCGGTACCCCCTGTATATAGCCTCCACATTGACTCTGTACCGGTACCCCCTGTATATAGCCTCCACATTGACTATGTACCGGTACCCCCTGTATATAGTCTCCACATTGACTATGTACCGGTACCCCCATTGACTCTGTATATAGTCTCCACATTGACTCTGTACCGGTACCCCCTGTATATAGCCTCCACATTGACTCTGTACCGGTACCCCCTGTATATAGCCTCCACATTGACTCTGTACCGGTACCCCTGTATATAGTCTCCACATTGACTATGTACCGGTACCCCCTGTATATAGTCTCCACATTGACTCTGTACCGGTACCCCTGTATATAGCCTCCACATTGACTCTGTACCGTACCCCCTGTATATAGTCTCCACATTGACTCTGTACCGGTACCCCCTGTATATAGTCTCCACATTGACTCTGTACCGGTACCCCCTGTATATAGCCTCCACATTGACTCTGTACCGGTACCCCCTGTATATAGTCTCCACATTGACTCTGTACCGGTACCCCCTGTATATAGCCTGCACATTGACTCTGTACCGGTACCCCCTGTATATAGTCTCCACATTGACTCTGTACCGGTACCCCCTGTATATAGTCTCCACATTGACTCTGTACCGGTACCCCCTGTATATAGCCTCCACATTGACTCTGTACCGGTACCCCCTGTATATAGTCTCCACATTGACTCTGTACCGGTACCCCCTGTATATAGTCTCCACATTGACTCTGTACCGGTACCCCCTGTATATAGCCTCCACATTGACTCTGTACTGGTACCCCCTGTATATAGTCTCCACATTGACTCTGTACCGGTACCCCCTGTATATAGCCTCCACATTGACTCTGTACCGGTACCCCCTGTATATAGCCTCCACATTGACTATGTACCGGTACCCCCTGTATATAGTCTCCACATTGACTCTGTACCGGTACCCCCTGTATATAGTCTCCACATTGACTCTTTTACCGGTACCCCCTGTATATAGTCTCCACATTGACTCTGTACCGGTACCCCCTGTATATAGCCTCCACATTGACTCTTTTACCGGTACCCCCTGTATATAGCCTCCACATTGACTCTGTACCGGTACCCCCTGTATGTAGCCTCCACATTGACTCTGTACCGGTACCCCCTGTATATAGCCTCCACATTGACTCTGTACCGGTACCCCCTGTATATAGTCTCCACATTGACTCTGTACCGGTACCCCCTGTATATAGCCTCCACATTGACTCTGTACCGGTACCCCCTGTATATAGTCTCCACATTGACTCTGTACCGGTACCCCTGTATGTAGCCTCCACATTGACTCTGTACCGGTACCCCCTGTATATAGCCTCCACATTGACTCTGTACCGGTACCCCCTGTATATAGTCTCCACATTGACTCTGTACCGGTACCCCCTGTATATAGTCTCCACATTGACTCTGTCCACATTGGTACCCCCCTGTATATAGCCTCCACATTGACTCTGTACCGGTACCCCCTGTATATAGTCTCCACATTGACTCTGTACCGGTACCCCCTGTATGTAGCCTCCACATTGACTCTGTACCGGTACCCCCTGTATATAGCCTCCACATTGACTCTGTACCTCTGGTACCCCTGCATATAGCCTCCACATTAACTCTGTACCGGTACCCCCTGTATATAGTCTCCACATTGACTCTGTACCGGTACCCCCTGTATATAGCCTCCACATTGACTCTGTACCGGTACCCCCTGTATATAGCCTCCACATTGACTATGTACCGGTACCCCATTGACTCTGTACCGGTACCCTGTATATAGTCTCCACATTGACTATGTACCGGTACCCCCTGTATATAGTCTCCACATTGACTCTGTACCGGTACCCCCTGTATATAGCCTCCACATTGACTCTGTACCGGTACCCCCTGTATATAGCCTCCACATTGACTCTGTACCGGTACCCCCTGTATATAGTCTCCACATTGACTATGTACCGGTACCCCCTGTATATAGTCTCCACATTGACTCTGTACCGGTACCCCCTGTATATAGCCTCCACATTGACTCTGTACCGGTACCCCCTGTATATAGTCTCCACATTGACTCTGTACCGGTACCCCTGTATATAGTCTCCACATTGACTCTGTACCGGTACCCCCTGTATATAGCCTCCACATTGACTCTGTACCGGTACCCCCTGTATATAGTCTCCACATTGACTCTGTACCGGTACCCCCTGTATATAGCCTGCACATTGACTCTGTACCGGTACCCCCTGTATATAGTCTCCACATTGACTCTGTACCGCCTCCACATTGACTCTGTACTGTACCCCCTGTATATAGTCTCCACATTGACTCTGTACTGTACCGGTACCCCTGTATATAGCCTCCACATTGACTCTGTACCGGTACCCCTGTATATAGTCTCCACATTGACTCTGACTACCGGTACCCCCTGTATATAGTCTCCACATTGACTCTGTACCGGTACCCCCTGTATATAGCCTCCACATTGACTCTGTACCGGTACCCCTGTATATAGTCTCCACATTGACTCTGTACCGGTACCCCCTGTATATAGTCTCCACATTGACTCTGTACCGGTACCCCTGTATATAGCCTCCACATTGACTCTGTACCGGTACCCCCTGTATATAGTCTCCACATTGACTCTGTACCGGTACCCCTGTATATAGCCTCCACATTGACTCTGTACCGGTACCCCCTGTATATAGCCTCCACATTGACTCTGTACCGGTACCCCTGCATATAGCCTCCACATTAACTCTGTACCGGTACCCCTGTATATAGTCTCCACATTGACTCTGTACCGGTACCCCCTGTATATAGCCTCCACATTGACTCTGTACCGGTACCCCCTGTATATAGCCTCCACATTGACTATGTACCGGTACCCCCTGTATATAGTCTCCACATTGACTATGTACCGGTACCCCCTGTATATAGTCTCCACATTGACTCTGTACCGGTACCCCCTGTATATAGCCTCCACATTGACTCTGTACCGGTACCCCCCTGTATATAGCCTCCACATTGACTCTGTACCGGTACCCCTGTATATAGTCTCCACATTGACTATGTACCGGTACCCCCCCTGTATATAGTCTCCACATTGACTCTGTACCGGTACCCCCTGTATATAGCCTCCACATTGACTCTGTACCGGTACCCCTGTATATAGTCTCCACATTGACTCTGTACCGGTACCCCCTGTATATAGTCTCCACATTGACTCTGTACCGGTACCCCCTGTATATAGCCTCCACATTGACTCTGTACCGGTACCCCCCTGTATATAGTCTCCACATTGACTCTGTACCGGTACCCCCTGTATATAGCCTGCACATTGACTCTGTACCGGTACCCCTGTATATAGTCTCCACATTGACTCTGTACCGGTACCCCCTGTATATAGTCTCCACATTGACTCTGTACCGGTACCCCCTGTATATAGCCTCCACATTGACTCTGTACCGTATATAGTACCCCCTGTATATAGTCTCCACATTGACTCTGTACCGGTACCCCCTGTATATAGTCTCCACATTGACTCTGTACCGGTACCCCTGTATATAGCCTCCACATTGACTCTGTACTGGTACCCCTGTATATAGTCTCCACATTGACTCTGTACCGGTACCCCTGTATATAGCCTCCACATTGACTCTGTACCGGTACCCCCTGTATATAGCCTCCACATTGACTATGTACCGGTACCCCCTGTATATAGTCTCCACATTGACTCTGTACCGGTACCCCCTGTATATAGTCTCCACATTGACTCTTTTACCGGTACCCCCTGTATATAGTCTCCACATTGACTCTGTACCGGTACCCCCTGTATATAGCCTCCACATTGACTCTTTTACCGGTACCCCCTGTATATAGCCTCCACATTGACTCTGTACCGGTACCCCCTGTATATAGCCTCCACATTGACTCTTTTACCGGTACCCCCTGTATATAGCCTCCACATTGACTCTGTACCGGTACCCCCTGTATATAGCCTCCACATTGACTCTTTTACCGGTACCCCTGTATATAGCCTCCACATTGACTCTGTACCGGTACCCCTGTATATAGTCTCCACATTGACTCTGTACCGGTACCCCCTGTATATAGCCTCCACATTGACTCTTTTACCGGTACCCCCTGTATATAACCTCCACATTGACTCTGTACCGGTACCCCCTGTATATAGTCTCCACATTGACTCTGTACCGGTACCCCCTGTATATAGCCTCCACATTGACTCTTTTACCGGTACCCCCTGTATATAACCTCCACATTGACTCTGTACCGGTACCCCCTGTATATAGTCTCCACATTGACTCTGTACCGGTACCCCCTGTATATAGTCTCCACATTGACTCTGTACCGGTACCCCCTGTATATAGTCTCCACATTGACTCTGTACTGGTACCCCCTGTATATAACCTCCACATTGACTCTGTACCGGTACCCCCTGTATATAGCCTCCACATTGACTCTGTACCGGTACCCCCTGTATATAGCCTCCACATTGACTCTGTACTGGTACCCCCTGTATATAACCTCCACATTGACTCTTTTACCGGTACCCCCTGTATATAGCCTCCACATTGACTCTGTACCGGTACCCCCTGTATATAGCCTCCACATTGACTCTGTACTGGTACCCCCTGTATATAACCTCCACATTGACTCTGTACCGGTACCCCCTGTATATAGCCTCCACATTGACTCTGTACCGGTACCCCCTGTATATAGCCTCCACATTGACTCTGTACTGGTACCCCCTGTATATAGCCTCCACATTGACTCTTTTACCGGTACCCCCTGTATATAACCTCCACATTGACTCTGTACCGGTACCCCCTGTATATAGTCTCCACATTGACTCTGTACTGGTACCCCCTGTATATAACCTCCACATTGACTCTGTACCGGTACCCCCTGTATATAGCCTCCACATTGACTCTGTACCGGTACCCCCTGTATATAGTCTCCACATTGACTCTGTACTGGTACCCCCTGTATATAACCTCCACATTGACTCTGTACCGGTACCCCCTGTATATAACCTCCACATTGACTGTGTACCGGTACCCCCTGTATATAGCCTCCACATTGACTCTGTACCGGTACCCCCTGTATATAGCCTCCACATTGACTCTGTACCAGGTACCCCCTGTATATAACCTCCACATTGACTCTGTACCGGTACCCCCTGTATATAGCCTCGCTTGGTATTTTACTGCTGCTGTTTAATTATTTGTTACTTTTATTTTCTATTTTTATTTTTTTACTTATCTAATTTTTACTTAACAGGTTTTTTTCTTAACATAAGGCATTGTTGGTTAAGGGCTTGTAAGTCTGTTGAATTCGGCGCATGTGACAAATAACATTTGACTTGATTTGATTTATTGTCAGAGTCACCCACACTACGTTTCCCATTAAACTGAGAGTGTCAGGCAATCACAATGAGTGTATGCAGTTCCTGCTCATTGAATCACCTCAAGCGCCCGTGGTTTTGGGGTTTTCATGGCTCCAAAGGCACATTATGGGGTATTGTGTGTAAATGAATGAGGGGAAAAAATAATTGTTTACATTTTAGAATAAGGCTGTAACGTAAACAAATATGGAAAAAGTCAAAGGGTCTGAATACTTTCCAAATGCACTGTATATAGTGTACAAGACAGATATTAACATCTGTGTCACACACACACACACACACACACGATGCACTCGGTATGTTTGCTTTTCACTCACGCTTGCATGTTCGACCATATCCATCCATCACCTCTGCAGTATGTGATGGGAAGCTGTCCAAAAATACACACATGACGAGTTGCCAAAGAATCTCTCTTTCCCTACAGTAACAAGACTTTAGAAACACTATCCCACCATTATTATTTTACACCAATATTGACCTTACTCAACTCCTAAGACATGGAAGCAGACACAGCCTTGGAACTTAAGCTGCTTCAGGGTCACAGGTTTAAGCATCTGAAACCAAAGGTGTCAACTAAAAATAGTAAGTCTCCTAGCTGTCTATATTTTGACTGCACGTTACTAAGTGGCGTCAGAATATAGACAGCTAGGACAACACTGAACATGGCAAAAGGTCACTGCACCCCAAGAGGAAAGGACCGACTAAGGGAGCATCTGGAGAGAAAGCAAGGGAAGACTCTCTGTAAAGAAATTCCTGTAATTTGTACAGTAAATTACTGGCAGCACAGATGCCAGTCAATTTATTTATTATTACAGGACAGTAAAAAAGTTAATTCTACTGTAATTGTAATTAATGATTGAATCATTGAGGGGAGATGAGGTTTGTATTTAACAGTATTTTAATGTAGTATTTTAATGTAATTACATAAGATTGGTGAGAGACGTTTTGCTACTAGGTACTGTAATTATATATTACAGCATATTGATGAATATTTGGTGTTTTGTATAACTTGCACTCCTAGAGGCCTTAACAAAGGCTTCCAAATTACAGGGCAAAACAAACCAAGAGGACATGGCAACTCAACCAGTAAATATACAGCAAAACATTAATACATCACTTTATTGTAAAATCAGATTGTAAAATTTCATGAATTGTTAACTGTGCACTGAACTCCCATGATGCATTGTTCTTTACAATACTTTACTGCAGAGGTGGGATCAAGTCATTGTTTTACAAGTCACAAGTAAGTCTCAAGTCTTAGCACTCAAGTCCCAAGTCAAGACAGGCAAGTCCAAGTGTCATGAATCCCGCCAAAGATGGTGCCTCTTCCTGTTCGGGTGGCGCTCGGCGGTCGTCGTCGCCGGCCTACTAGCTGCCACCGATCCCCTTTTCTGTTTCATTTAGTTTTGTCTGATTAGTTTCTCCTGTTTCTTGTTTTGGGTTTTGGTTTGGGCTATTTAAACCCGGTAGGCCCGCCGGCTTTTGTGCGGGCTTGTTTTTCTGTTTATGGTGTGTGAATATTTCGTGGATTCCATTTTTCCGAACAGTTTCGTTCTGTTTGTTGGACTGGGTCTTTATGCGCCCTTGTGTGTGTGGTGTGACATTCTCTCTGTTTTTGGAAATAAAAGATCCACATCTTTGAACTACCCTGCTCTCTGCGCCTGACTCCTCCACCCTCTACTTCTAGAAGCCGTTACAGCGAGTCAAGACCAGCAAGTCTCAAGTCCTAAACTTGGAGTTTTGAGTCCTAAACAAGTCATAATGTGCTCTTCACCAAATGTAATACCATTTCATATTCTTAACAAGAGTAATAGTTAGTATATTACTTTCATGCAAATCATGAATGCTTTTAAAAAATATATATATTTATTACTTTCCAAATAAACTTTATATTTACATGGAAATACATCGGTAGCCATGAGAAAGACACCCCCCCAATAGCGATCGACTATCGAGGATCGCTATGGGGCACAATCGGGCAATGTAGGCTTTTATACAATCGCCCAACCTTAACACACACACACACACTCTCTGTGTGTGGTTACAGTAGGCTGCCTAGCCAGTTGTAGCTCAATCTTGGGTGCAATGATCACGTTCCCGCACTGACTGACTGTGTGGAGGCTCATTGATTTAATGTGACATTAGCCTACATGCTACACTAGCAAAGTTATAAATGATATAGCCGTCGGCTATATTAGCCACGACTTACCCTTCTTTGTGTAGCTTCAAATGTCGAACAAAGTTGGAAGTTGTTGCGCCTCCGTCTGTCATTTTCTTCCCGCATGTTTTGCAAGTTGCAACCCGTTTTGTGTTGATACAGCGTTGTCTTTATATCCCGCCGTCGTTCCTCTGCACTGCCACGCGCAACTTTTTCTCAGCTGGCACAATTTGATTGGCTGCTGTCCAATTCAAACTGTAAACCGTTAAATGAAGAGTTGATGTGCTGAACACTTTTTTTTAATGGCATCATTTTTTATATTTGGGCTTGGGGAGGGTATCAAGTCAGTTCGAGTCAAAAGGCTCAAGTTCAAGTTAAGTCACGAGTCAGGTGTTAAAGTCAAAGTCGAGTTGCAAGTCATCATATTTGTGACTTAAGTCTGACTCGAGTCCAAGTCATGTGACTCGAGTCCACACCTCTGCTTTACTGTAATATATAATTCCCATAGCTAAATGTAATAGTTCTGCTGTGTAAATGTAAAGACATGTATTACAGTGCAAGCACACACACACACACACACATTTGACGTGTTATTTTTTTATATAGGTTAGTGTCTGTGAAATTGTCCATGAATGACGTGATTCGGCAGAGTAACAAGTTAATGTCAGTGAGAATGACCATGAATGACACAATTAGATTGGGTAACAAGTACAGGTGTCTGAGAAAATGTCTATGATTGAGTTCTTAAAGGCACAAAGAGATGAGCATTTCTCAAGTTTCACTGGCTGCAGTAAACACACACACACACACACACACACAGTTGGATTAGCAGGGTGGAATTTCGTCTGGAGAATGTCAACTGTGATTTTCACAAAATGTTCCTCTAAGGTGCCCTTAACGAGTGTGAAGGAGCTCAAAGTAGCTGAAGAAAAGTCAAGTAGTTACTGCTGTCAACAGGGGGTGAGAGGGGAGAAAAGGGCTGTGTAAGTTAAGTTGGGGAGGAAAGGAGCACGCCCCCAAACTTCTCTCAAATGTCCTGCTATTTGTCGTCACAGAGGGAGAGGGGGGTGCACGACAGGAAATACTTAGCTGTTAAAGCTGCATAAAAATCCTATATCAAGCTAAAGTAAAGGTACAGTTCATTCATATAACATACTGTTACAGAGAATTCTAAGCATCGTCAGAGGCCAGTAACAACTAAACAGGCCAAGGAGGTGAAATGAACAGGGGAGGATGAACAGGATTCAGGAGAGGGAGGAAGAGAGGGAGAATAAAGACAAAGCAGAGAAAAGAGAAACTACACAGAGGGCAGAAGAAATTAAATGCAGTGAGTAGATGATAAGTCTATTCCATGAGGGTCTAGATCAGGGGTACTCAACTCCTACCATACGAGATCCGGAGCCTGATGGTTTTCTGTTCGACCTGATAATTAACTTCACAAACCTGGTGTCCCTAGTCTAAATCAGTCCCTAATTAGAGGGGAACAATGAAAAAAATACATTGGAACTGGCTTTGAGGTCCAGAGTTGAGTTTGAGGGGTCTAGATACTCAATTGCATGTCTCCCCACAGTAGAGAAAGGTCTTAACCCCTACGGGACGGTTGAGCTAACGTAGGCTAACAATTCCCAGGACATAGACATATCTGATATGGGCAGAAAGCTTACATTCTGGTTAATCTAACTGCACTGTCCAATTTACAGTAGCTATTACAGTGAAAGAATACCATGCTATTGTTTGAGGAGTGTGCACAATTATGATCTTTATTAATAAACCAATTAGGCACAGTTGGGCAGTCTTGATACAACATTTTGAACAAATATGCAATGGTTCATTGGATCAGTCTAAAACTTTGCACATACACTGCTGCCATCTAGTGGCCAGAATCTAAATTGCACTTGGTCTGGAATAATACATTATGACCTTACTCTTGCATTTCAAAGATGATGGTACAAAAAAAAGAATATTTTATTCTTTGTATTATCTTTTACCAGATCTAATGTGTTATTATTCTCCTACATTAATTTCACATTTCCACAAACTTATTAAAAGTGTTTCCTTTCAAATAGTATCAAGAAGATGCATATCCTTGCTTCAGGGCCTGAGCTACAGGCAGTTAGATTTGTGTATGTCATTTTTAAAGGGTCCGATACTTAAGAGGTTTTAAACATGGTAAGGAGAGTCATGTCGCAAGCCACTGAGGTGATGTTATGCATGCAGGATCATGGTCTTTTTTGGGAGTGACAGGTACCCTAGTGGTTAGAGTGTTGGACAAGTAAGCAAAAGGTTGCTGGTTTGAATACCTAAGTTGACAAGGTGAAAAATATGTCAATTTTCCCTTGAGCAAGGCACTTAACCCACATTTGCTCCAGGGGTGCTGTACTACTATGGCTGACCCTGCAAAACAACATATTTCACTGCACCTCTTCGGTGTACGTGGCACAACATGTTTTATTTATTTTACTAGAGAGAGAGAGAGAGAGAGAGAGAGAGAGAGAAGAGTGAAGAACAGAGACTAACTGAGGTAAAGATAAAAATTGAAAGAAAGCTGGGACAAAGTGGCTGAGAGTAGGGGGATGAGCTTCAAGGGGGAAGGATGAGACAGGAGGTTAGGGGTGAGATGAGAGGGTCTGTTCTGTCTGAGGCAGTTAGGTCTTGGTTTACTTCCAGGAGAAACTAAGGGGCAGACCAGGGGGGAGATGAGGGGTGACCTTGACCTCGTCTTGTCTGAGCTGGTATGTTTTCACAGCGCAGGGGGCTGTGTGTGTGTGTGTGTGTGTGTGTGTGTGTGTGTGTGTGTGTGTGTGTGTGTGTGTGTGTGTGTGTGTGTGTGTGTGTGTGTGTGTGTGTGTGTGTGTGTGTGTGTGTGTGTGTGTGTCTGTGTCTGTATGTCTGTGTCTGTGTCTGTGCGTGTGCAGTGCCATTACTGATAGCTCTAACAAGCCAAGGTAAGAGGTCAGACTGTAGAGTGGAAAAGGATGAAGGGGCTGTTAAAGGGACTTTAAGTCCACCACCTGCCTACACACACACACACACACACACACACACACACACACACACACACACACACACACACACACACACACACACACACACACACACACACTTAAGGGTTAGGCTGATTATTACCAGACCTTGTTTAAACACCTCCCCTGTTACCCTCCCCAATAAAACACTATATTGACAGGCTAACTATGAGGGTTCGCAGCTGACATATGGAATTGTTTTAAGATGGTCATATGATGGAACATTTAGCTATTTAATTGTGAATTTTAGGACCACTTTAAGTGTAAATATATATATATATACATAAAACAATTATTTGATAAAATATCAAATTTGGCCTTTACTACTATAGCCCAGAAGAAATGCATTGAATAACACATTCAAAATGGCAAAAAAGAGTGGAACAATAAATCATAAGAAATAAGGTTTTGAAGTGTCTGTCCTATATCTAAGAGATATAAGAAAGCTCAGGAAATATTTGTAGTTTTTTTTTTTACACATATACCTAAATCCGCCACTGGTCATGGGACTCGTTGTGAAAGTAACCAGTACCGGTCTTAAAAAATTAATGGAACTGAAGGTAGATTTGTGTAGTTTTGTGCCTACCCCAAAAAAGGGTAGGCACAAAACTACACAAATCTACCTTCACAGTTCCATTAATTTTTTAAGACCGGTACTGGTTACTTTCACAACGAGTCCCATGACCAGTGGCGGATTTAGGTATAGGCGACATGGGCAGCTGCTTGGGGCAGCACGGGGAACCTGCACAAAAAAATGCAGAATGATGACATTTGTGCAATCAGTTTTCTATCAGTCATTTGCACGTCACAACAATGATATCATGTCACCGTGTGGGACTGTGGGTCAATTAACCTTGTCGGAGTGGGCGCCCTGATTCTAGTTTGTGAGCTAGAAAGGCTACTGCCTGGGAAGGTCTCCCACTCAGAAGTACGAGATAAGGAAGGGAGGGGGTAGGTTGACTTCAGGTCTCCCCATTGGAAGCCCGAGGTAGGGGGAGCGGGGGAATCTATCAAATAGCGCACCTCTAACTTTGTACAGTACTAATGCAATTAGTCAAATCAGTCACACTACGAAATGCTACCAAATAAACCACAATTCCTTCATAATACTGTGAAAATATAGTTTCACAGACATATTGTTACATTGTTTTCTTGTTTGTGCGAAACCGTTAAGAATAATATAAAACCAGTCTTCACACCACCAAGGTGAATTGGTTTAGTCTTGACTCTTGGTTGACAGTGTTGGGGGATGGGTAATGTATTGATGCTCGAGTGCCAAATCAACACAAATTTGGTCTTTGTTACTTCTTATATATATTTTTATATTTATATAGCATATATTTTTATATTTATATAGTTTTAAATGTTATGATTATTTATTTGTGTTAAAGGGGGTGTTCACCCATACAAGCTACAACCGCCATTGCCCGTGACACTTGTGGGGGCCGTAGAGCAAAACAGAGAGCCCCACCGTGCTCATGAGAATCACCCCTTTTCATAGAGAGGTCAAACCATTCAGACGTTATTGTGAGAACCATTTTTGGAATGTCTCATAATCTGACAAACACCGCTCTAGCTTTCACCACAGATGCATAAGTACAACATAGGCAGATGCGGTATTTGATTGACTCACCGGTGTCAATCTAACCAACTTCCTGTGCTTCAAATGCCCTATCAAGTCTTCACATAGGCATGAATGGTGTCACATGATCAATGGCTTTGTCCATTCATATATACAGTAATTAACTTGGAACACTACAGGTCTCATTTTTTAAAAACCTTTATTTAACTACTAAGAACAAATTCTTATTTTTAATGTATTTATTTTTACCCCCTTTTCATGGTATCCAATTGTTAGTCTTGCCTCATCGCTACACCTCCCGTACAGGTGAGAGAGGAAGGCCATTCGTCCTCCGAAACACAACCTAACCAGGCCGCACTGCTTCTTAACACAGTGCACATCCATGCCAGCCACACCAATGTGTGGGAGGAAACACTGTGCACCACACGATGAGACAAGGATATCCCTTCTGGCCAAACCCTCCCTAACCCAGACGCTAGGCCAATTGTGCATCGCCCCATAGACCTCCTGGTCACGGCCGACTGCGACAGAGCCTGAGCGCAAACCCAGAGTCTCTGGTGGCTCTGCGATGCAGTGCCCTAGACAACTGTGCCACCCGGGAGGCCTAAATTCTTAATGACGGCCTAGGAACAGTAGGTAAACTGCCTTGTTCAGGGGCAGAACAACATATTTTTACCTTGTCTGCTCAGGGATTTGATCTTGCAACCTTTCGGTTACAAGTCCAATGCTCTAACCACTAGGCTACCCACCTCCCCACTTAAAAGACCAATGCAGACGTTTTTATCTCAATATCAAATCATTTCTGAGTAACAATTAAGTACCGTACTGTGATTGTTTTCAATTCAAATGGTAAAAAATAAACAAAAATAGCTTCTTAGCAAGAGCAATTTCTCAAGCAAGAACTTTGATAGGACTGACTGGGAAGGGGAAAACGGAAAATGAGCTGTTATTGGCAGAGAGGTTTGGAAGGCCAAAACTCCATCCTACCAAAACAGGTTGAAATTTCAGTGGGTCTTTTCAAACATCTCTTACATTAAAAGGGCATTATGATAATTTGCACAATTTCACGGTGTTGTTCCAACCACATAGTGTGGAAATATATAAACACAGGGAAAAACATGTTTTTGACTGCACTTGACCTTTAAACAGCATTCTCCAAAAACCATAATGTACTGTAAGCCACATCTCAGCACACACAGGCTAGACAGAAGAGGAGGACTTCTTTAACATAGATATATAGTGGGGTCCAGAATTATTGGATCCCTTAATAAAGATGAGCAAAAAAAACCTGTACAAATAAATTATGCAAACACTGAGCTATAATATATGCTTACATTTTTATTTATTTGTATTTTATACTAATATAACTGCTCAGAGAAAGAGATTTTGTTTATAAACAATAATTTTAAAAAATCTAAAAAAGATAGGGGTCAAAATGATTGGATCCCCTGATTTCAATACTTCAGTACCCAGGCCTCCTGAGTGGAACAGCTGTCTAAAGCACTGCATCGCAGTACTTGAGGCATCACTACAGACCCAGATCCATAGGGTGGCGCACAATTGGCCCAGAATCGTCCATGTTTAGGGGAGGGTTTGGCAAGGGGGGGTTTACATGTCTGATCGCTCTCTAGCTACTCCTTGTGGTGGGCTGGGCACCTGCAGGCTGACCTCATCGTCAATTGAACTGTGTTTCCTCTGACACATTGGTGCAGCTGGCTTCCAGGTTAAGCAGGTGGGTGTTAAGAAGAGCGGTTAGGTGGGTCATGTTTCGGAGGACACATGACTCAACCTTTGTTGGGGAGTTGCAGAGATGAGACAAGATCGTAATTGGATATCACAAAAAAAGGGGGTAATATACTTATTTTATTTATTTTTATACTCCAGCACCCTCCCCTTGTGAGCCTTTTTTTATGGACTGCCCTCTTCAATTCAAACCAGAGGTTTTCAATGGGGTTCAACTCCGGACACTGAGATGGCCATTGCAAACTTTTGATTTTGTGGTCAATTAAATATTTCTTTGTGGATTTTTATGTGTGCTTGGGTTTATTGTCTTGCTGGAAGATACACTTGCAGGCCAAGTTTCAAACTCCTGGCAGAGACATCCAGGTTTTGGCTTAAATGTCCTGGTACTGGGTAAAGTTCATGCCATTGACTTTAACAAGGGTCCGAGGACCCCATAACAAAGAAAAACCCTGGGACCTAATCCCTCCCCAGACTAAGTGTAGGGTGACATGGGAGAACAGCAAAGACAACTTCGAAGCCTTGAGGTGGACCAGAATATATTGATAGTCCATATCGTAGAACTATCTCATGATAAGATACCAGACTACAACAGAGAAAGTACAGGGTGATACACAGTGTGACTCCTGAACTTGTGAACTGAAACTCCTCTGCACCTAAACATGAACAAATGGTTCTCCTCAATGTGTCTCTTCAGTGCTTGAAGATAGGCGCAGTCAGGCCATGTTTTGACTAGTGCACCAGAGGCCCGTTGAAATCACACAGCTGATGATACGCAGACTTACATACAGTTTTCACACACACACACACACACACACACACCCCCACACACACACACACACACACACACACACGCACACACACACACAAAAGCGCGCACACACACACACACACACAGTAACCCCGTCAATGAAAATCTATCAATGTACAAATGTGTCTGAAATACCTTTTATACTACAGTACATTAAAAACGGAATGATGCAACACCACTCTCCTGTGCATTAATGAACAATGCATTCGACAAAAGACAAATTCTAGCAGATTCCCTTTGGATAATATGAAGATTTATTAAATACACATTAATATCACTGAAGTCTTGAGTGAAGCTGGTGGAATGTTCTGTCATAGCATCAGTTCTGTAGGCATAAATATTTGGGGAATAATCCCTCAGTGTTCATGTTATTTCTTCATATGAATATCTCCTTAGTTGCAGTGTGTGTTGCTCAAGACAGATCTAGAACAGGCATTTCTAACATGGGAGGTTTAACACACACACACACACACACACACACACACACAAACAAACACAAACCGTCATTTTGTTCTTCTAATAAATCACAAGCAGCTGTAGTTGCCATTGTAGCTCCGATGACTGAAATTCCATCCTCATCTCTCCTCTCTTCAACTTTGTAAGTTGATATGATCCACACATTTTAAAAGTTAGAAACTCTGGGGTTACGGTTTGTTTTGATAGACTGCTGTTTACTCTGTATTTTACTGGAAATTATAGCAGTAAAATTGTAATTACAGAACAATGACCAAACTATTACAACAGCATATATATGTTTTAAATTAACCATCATTACATTATCATTACATCATATCATTACATGCCATTTCGTACCACAACTGGTATTTAAGTACTACAAAGTATTAATTGCTACCACATCATTTCTAATAAATACCAAGCAAAATACTGTAACATAAAGACATCCTGACACAGCCTACTGCTAACCAAACCCTTACGGTTCTCAGTTACCACCCTGGGAAGTCAGGGATAGTCACTGGGACTCAGCAAGTCATACATGCACACATACAAACATACACACACAGTCCAGCTGCCCCTCCACAGTCAGGTTCAGTTGAACCTTTCATTCAGAAATGCCAGTACTCTCTGCCTCCTCGCTTCCTCTACATTTATCCTTCCATCTCTTCATCCCTCCATTCCTCTATTCCTTCTCTACAAATTACATTAGTAAAGCTGAGGGGTGATGATTTACATCGCTGTGCTCTGGCAAGATTGAGTAACCAAACAGAGAGTTTGTGTGTGTGTGTGTGTGTGTGTGTGTGTGTGTGTGTGTGTGTGTGTGTGCGTGCGTGCGTGCGTGCGTGCGTGTGCGTGCGTGCGTGTGTGTGTGTGCGTGTGTGTGTGATCTCCTACCTGTTATTGTGATGTTGCTGTAGAGGTTGGAGAGCTGTTCTTTGAGGAGGACAAGCTGCATCTGAGCTGCCTTCTCTCTTTGCAGCTCCAGCATCATGTCAGGGTGGTTGGCCAGCTTACAGCCCCTCTGCTTGTCCAGGGCGATGTCACTACGCACTATGTCTGAGCATTGACACAGAGACCAAGAACGGGTCATGTAGTTTCATTGCGTACCACTTCTGGCAATATTGGATTGTTCCTTTCATGCTAATAAAGCTTGTTTGAATTCAAATTGAATGCTACAGAATAAGACTATAGGCCTACCAATGAACATGGACATAGACGATTTCAACTGTACCTAAAGTACATTTAAACATCTCAATACATTTTATAATCAAATTGGGAATACAACACAATAAATAAATATACAAAATGTGTGTTTAACATTTGCGTAAATTAATAATCAAATCCATAATGTCTAACTCACCATCTTCATAGTTTTTTAGGTAGTAATCTGGGCCGGGGCCTCTGAACTTGGCAAGGTTCTTCAGGTTGTGGAAGTGGAGGAAGTCGGTTCTCTTTCCTCCGAACCTCAGATAGGCTGGGGACAGACCTCGGGCTAGGGTTACCAAACGCTTGGAACTATACATGGAGACAGAGATCTGATAAGAATACGGTGCACAAATACATCTGAAATATTGATTAAACAATATTTTTTAATCAATTAGGCTCTGTGTCCAAACAAGCTGCATGAAAAACACAACATGACCATCATTGATTTCAGATCATATACATACATACACAACTCTGAGAAGAAACGATTGACGTTATGTTGAAAATAATTCCTGTAGTGGGTATGTCATTGCAATATCCAGCACTAGTGACATAGACTACTCAACAGAGGCTGAGCACTACTTACACAAGACAAAAAAACTCAAGTCATAAAACAATGACAACTTGATTTAAATGTGATATTTCTTGATAGCCCTGTGCATTCAGATTCAACACAAGAAAACTAGACATGGAGCCAATTTAACTCATACATAGAGTAGGTTTTAGTGTTTTTTTTTTAGATAGCACAGAGAAACATTTTATGATGGTGAGACTAGTATGCCCAGAATAATAAAAACATGTTCTACACTACAGTGTTACCAGATTACTGTCAAAGCTTTCCAGACTGGGCTTTCGAAACACTTTTTACTATCACTCTCACTTATTGGTTTCACTTGAGAGAAAAGCTAGTGAACCCTACTAGTATTTACATGATAATATTATAGGACATGACAGCTTTTCCATTACAACAGGACTTTTATGACCCTCTCAGTGCTGCTGTTAGCCAGCTATCAATAATAACTCCCACAGCTCTGGTTTAGAAAAATAGTTTTGGGTTAAGTATTCCACTCTACTGTTGTGTTACCAGACTGGACACAGAATAAACAACAGAAATATGATACTTTTCAACCAAAGCCACACTGTAATTTGTGCATATCATCAAGAGTGGACCACCAACAAAACCATGGAGCAACCTAATACATCACCACATGCCAATAGCAAATGCTTTCTGTAGTAAAGGAATGGCATTCCATGAGAGCAACATTAGCCTACTTTTTCAACTTGATTTGAACCTAGACATTATTTGTTTACAGAGTCTCCTTTGAACAAAACCATGGAGCAAAAGGACAGTTTTGTAGTAGGTCTATTTATAAGTCACGTTCTTCAAAATAAAGGGAATATTTCCCATTCATTTTAATTACTGGAAATTGCACAGTAGCTTTAAAATGTTGTGTTCAATTATATGTTATGGGATTAGCACTTACCATATTGTGCTGTTTTTGTAGGCAGAATATAGGCCATGTTGTGATCATTTTAATCGATTCTTGCAGACTTGAATAAAGTGCCATTTTATGACAATTATAGACAATTGTGGTAGTTAAATCGCCTAGCTTTGTATTATAATAATTGCCTATTTATGTCTCTAAAATCCACCGACCTACCACAAAAACGAATTTATCCTATAGTATGGCCTTAGTGTGCTTGAACGCTGGGTTATCAGATCTGACGATCAGCAACGTTTACAGTAGGCATGGTTTAAATGTGTATTCAAATAACGGTTTATATGAACTTGACCAGTACAGTTTAAGAAAATAAATATTGTAAAAACATTTCAGAAAATTAGCATTGAAATTGTGAGTGAATAGCCTACCTACATTTAGGAAGTTAGTGAAAAGTATGAACCAAAGTAAAGCAAAACAATATTGTTAAAAGGTTCATTGTTTGATCACATGTTATTGTGTTATTGTTATTATGAATATTATGAACATTAGGTATATTATTATATTATTGTGATGATTAGTATCATTATTATTATTATTGTTATTATCACAAAATTTATGCAGACAACATTTACTTGCTGAAGGATGAATATACAGCAACAACTGAATTGATATAGATCCATATGATTGAACGCGTTCATGTGGGAATAACGCTTTTCATCTAGTTAACCCAGAATGACATTTTTGTTAAAATCCTGACCACAAAGTTCTCCACTGACTGGTAAAAGTTACATCTGGGAACTTTGCACAATAGCCGAAGCTGATTGGAAGCTGAAATTGTTTACTTCCAGGGCGATACATGCTGTGGCTCCGATAATATTTGAGTAGCCATTCCGACTGTTTTTCATTACTACAAACATGTCGATATCGAGTAGTAAACCCTGATACTCTATAGAACTTGTAAAATGCCACGACCCCCTTTCTCTCCTCCCAAACAATAACAGTGGATGTTTCACTGGGAAATAAGAAACCTCTGTTTACGGAAATTCTTCAAAGAGCCTCGTGTGCGCCATGTAGGCATACTTCTACCAATGTAAACTATTCCCTTCCATACCCAACATGCAACATTAACTATATATGATGAGCTCATATCACCTCTTTCCCTGTCATTCTCGTTCCCCTCTCTCTTCATTTCATATTAGCATTGTGTAGAACACAGAAACATTGACACGACTAAGACAGTGGCATTATATATGTAGACCTATTATTAACACCGCTATGTTAAAGAGATGTTTCTGAATTAGGCTACATACTGTGTAAACTGATGCATGCATGCCACACGAGAATGACGCATGTGTCAAAAGGTGTCTCAACTGAAATGAGAAAATAGGCTACTAGTATGCACACCAATTGGTAAAGCTCGACGACGTAATTATGAAGTTAGGCCTACACTCCAATCTTTAGGACACTCCATATTTCCATACGGGCTTGTTTACCCCATATCTAATGTCACCTAAACAAAGGCAATGCACAAATCGGCATAAACCGACTTTATGACATGGTTTAATGATTCCCGATATCATAATATTGTCAAAGAACCATTCGTCTAGATAACTAAATCCGATCATGTTCAACAGAGACCTATAAACCAAAAGCAATGCATTTGATCCAAACATTAGAATAACGACGACTATGAAGTCGATAAAGCAGACAGAGTGGGAAAGTAATCTACCTCAGGAAGTCCAGCCACCCGTCCTTTATAATCGACGGATCCAACTGTAAAGAGAGGAAGTTGTCGTTTAGAACTTGAACCGGACTGCGGGTGTTGACGTCCAGCAGAATCAGCGTCCTCTCCATGAACCCCGCTCTCTTCCCCCCGCCGCCGGGTGCAGGTCTCTGGTAGGTCGAAGAAGAGGAGATCACCGACTGCACCATCAGAGCAACGGATACCAGCCACAGCCGGGAGCCTGGGAAGGGGCATGTCGCCGGATTGGGCATCTTCCTGGCTTGGCACCACAGATGGAACACTGCGCCTAAAAACAAGACCGTGCTCTGCTGTTTGAGGGAACGTGAGAGAAACTATAGGAATACCTTATAGCCTTATGCACTCTTCCTATTCCTTTGAGCGAAGATATCTGCTCCTTTCTATCTGTCCGTCTCCCCCCGCCCCTCCGTGTTTTTGGGAGCTGGAGAGGGGAGCGCACGCCCCGGGCCAGCCTCCCCGCTAGAGAGGGCCAGGAGCCTGGGGGAGGAGAGGAGGCAGCACCGCCCCTCTTCAGGACTCAGTGGTGGTTCTTCTCTGAGGTATGAGGGTTCATACTTAACCCCTGAGGTGTAGGAGAGAAAACAATGATCAGGGCGATCTATTTATCAGTATGCTAGGACAAGTCCGCATTGCAGAGCTCAACAAGTCCGACTTTT
Organism: Oncorhynchus nerka; assembly: GCF_034236695.1. Lineage (NCBI taxonomy): Eukaryota > Metazoa > Chordata > Actinopteri > Salmoniformes > Salmonidae > Oncorhynchus > Oncorhynchus nerka. Next base: position 26,343,891 of record NC_088423.1, read on the forward strand.
CTTGCTTTTATGACTTGTAAAATTAGGAAAGGGAACCTTTAGAAAAATAAGAGGCTATACTTTTACATAGACACATGACTCAAAATGTATTAAGATATAGAATATCTTATATAAGATATAGAATATACGCACTTAGCGAGTTGTCTCCAATGCACAACGTAAAAAGAATTACGCACGCTGGTGACTGCCACAAAACATACATTTTCATGTAAATCTGAAAAGCAATTTGTCTGATGCAATGAATTGTGTATGAAATTGTCGTGTATTTGTCCCTCTCGAACAAAACAATACAAACAAATCATGTTAACCAATGGAATGATTAAAAACAAGCGTTGTGAAAACCGTGTATTCAAAACTAGAACTACTAGAAATATTTAGGCTAAGGAACTACTCGAATTTGGTATCTCGGAAATAGCGAAGATTTGTGTTGCTTAGATTACAATTGCAGGATGATGTAAAAAGCGGAACGTTTTATATTTGCTAATTATCTGTGAAACACAAATCGCTTATACATGAAAGTTGGATGCATCTCTACAGTGTCAAGATGGTTTTCATAAAGACATAATTATGCATTTTTAAACAAATGTATATTTCGTTCGTTGGGGAACTAAGAACCCCAATACAATCCATCAAAGAAGACAAAAAAACGCACATTCCTAACTAAGCTACATTAATATTTTAAGTAAGCCTGCATAAAACGAAAATGTTTAGTCCTAGTAAAACAAGTAAACGTCAACGTAAATAAATGAAATGTCAGAGTAGGCCTATTGGTGTTCTTTCTATACTTTTGAATGGAACGGTTTTTAGACGCTGTTATCGAACAGGGCATGTCTTGGTGTACGGTCCTAGATAAGTATGGAGAGTAAATAGCTAGTTAGGCTATGCGGTAAAATATATTTTACGCACAAGTAGCCTATTTAACTAGGCTATTTAAAAACACATGCGATCACAAGGCTAATGTTTTCTCACAGTGTGATCTGTGCTAATATGTTTTCTACAGTTGAACCAGTGACTGCATCGAACTTTGCCAACTTTGCCAATCACAGCCTAGCTCAGTCGTATAGCCTGCTTGGTGCGCTTCCAAAAACATATTCAAAACTAATTTAGAACTCTACAGCCAACATATTTAACATACCTATAAAAGCTTTATATAAAGTCTCTCTCCAGATGTTCTTTGATCAGAGGGCCTACACACAGCGTGGTCCCACTTGCAAGTAGAGAAAGGCATTGACCGACGGGATGGGTCGTTGTTATGGCGGTTATCCCAACAACTTCACCTCACCTCGGCGTGGCTCGTCTCAGCCTCATGAGCACACCGCCTTACTGTTTGATAACTCTGTTCGTCTGAGGTCGCTGACAATATACTCCCCTTGATCTACCGTGCAGAAAGTGCATGATGCACTGGGATTGGGAAGATATCCCAAAACATTTGTGTAATCCCTCCTGTTACAGTCAAAATCAATACACGTTTGAAAATGTTTAGAGGTTCTATTATCTATTTGAATTAGTGACCGCTGCAACCAACTTCATGTTTTACGCTCCAACGTTAAACCATTCAAACAACTTTTGGAAAGCTCGATATTAATTCTGGAAAGTGCGTGAGGCCTGGCTGAAAGGAACAAAGGAAATATGAAGACGCAAACATGGACAGGACATGCCTGACACAACCTGCGGCTGACAGGACATTGCAAATAAACGAGCCAGTTATTGTTATTCATCTCTCATGAGAAAGCTTTATCAACTGTCCATTGCCATGTGAGGAAGAATCAGACACGCACCCCTCATGGTCCTAAGGCAGAACACTGTCTATCTATTCCTAATATTCACGTCTAATAGCGGGGAGCAAACCTCTGACTCCTTTTCACCCTCTCCAACCTCATACCTCTCTATATATTAATCTCTCCAACCTTCTCTAACTCCTATATAACTCTCTCCATATCACAGTGGGATCTTCGGTTGACCCCTCACTCCGCCAGGAGAAGAGATGAGTCTTTGATATGTCCCGCTGCGGCTGTAGCAGTCCTATGGCAACGGACCAACATCCCTCATCAAGTTACGGTCTTTTACTGCATGTCTATGGCAGATATACTGTAGACGTCATTTGGAGTCTTTTGATGTCCGTTTTGAGATGTCGAAGACATATTGTGTGAAGTGTTTGGGATTGATGGGAATACATAGCATGTGATTTCCATAAAGGTTAGATTTTCCCTATGAAATGTTACCAAAATGTTAAATAGAACATTTAAGAGAAAAATGACAGTAATTTAGTGCCCACTCTTTGAACGATATGGAGACTGTGAATGCATTTAGTTTTAAAAAACATTGTTCTGATACTCGATACTCAGATAGATGGAAGAGTAAAGCTACAGTCTGTGAGATTTCCAGGAATTCCAACTAAATGAAATATAATATAAATACTTTACATTAGATAACTACAACTGTGTTATAGGCTACACTAGGTAGCCTAGCGGTTATTAAGAGCATTGGGCCAGTAACTGAAAGGTCGCTGGTTCGAATGCCCGAGCCGAATTGGTGAAAAATCTGTCGATGTGCATTTGAGCTAGGCACAATCCTATTTGCTGATGGAATTCGCTCTGGATAATAGCGTCTGCTAAATTACTAAATTGTAAAATCAAACAATTGGTGTTGAAAACAAATAGGTTATCACAATTCAATAACATTAAAGTTGTGTTCATAGGATAGAAAATTCGTAGAAGATGTTTGTGCGTGAATGTTGTCCATGTGCACTCTGTGAGTGAAATTAGGGAACCCGCCACCAAAATAGTACAGATTGGCTTGCATTTCTCGAGTTGAGCTTGACTTTATCGTATTTCCAATCATTGCAAAGAAAATTAGCCGAATTTTCAAATTCCTTCCGACTTTGAAAATAATGTAGGCTAGCCAACACTCGTTTGCTTCTTTCAACACATTCCGTAATGTCGAATGTTTTCTCATGTTAATTTAAGCTATTTTTGCCAGTGGCATAAACTATCGAAAGTGTGTGTGGGTATCGTTGACTGAATAACTACTTTCGGAAGGTTTTGACAAAATAATAAATACATGTTAAATATTATGACTATAACTTTTCGACCCCGTTTATCGAAGAAAAAGGTAGACCTATTATATCAACTCTGAAAAATCAAGACAAACTTAACACAACCATAATAGTACTATAATAGACTAATAATAATGACAATTATAATAACAAAAAAAACATGGCCTAATAGACAAATAATTTTGTAATATAAACGAATAATAGTAATTTACTTGGGGAAAAAAAGAGAAACGTGCAACAGATAGGCCTACCTCTAAGGCAGACTAACGAACACATCTTATCTCCGGAGCTAAACAAAGCAAAAGCTTTTTCCTATTATTCCTTTAGGTGTGGTTACATGGCTTTATATAACGGGGTGGTGGATATAGCCTGTATGGCATAGTGTTTAAAGATAGGCCTACATCTGGTTTAAATACATGTCTCTCTCTATATTTGATCTAAATATGTCCAGATTTGCATAACCTACAGGTTAGTTAGCTTTTAACTTCTCAGGATTATAACGATAATAATCAGATTTAAACTCTCTTTTTTTCAAAAACACATTCTATCTTTGTCCCAAGTTTTCACACGAGACCCCTGAACTATAACGCAATAAAACAGGCCTCTATGGTAGCCTATTGGAAAATGCTACAAATCAACAGGGTCGAAAATGTAACAGCAATTTCGTTAGTGAAGCAATAATAGCCTAGGGCAAATGCATTACATTGGAAACATATTTTGTTGAAATGTATTGAGCTTTATCAGTTGAACATGATTTAAAATATCAATAATACTAGGCCTATATCATTTAGTCACATACCCTACAATAACATTATTTATTTTCAGTTTTGTGGCTATATGGTTTGTTATTTTCTATTTAAATCAACGAAATTACGTTGAACCAACGTGGAATATAAGTTGAATTCACGTCTGTGTCCAGTGGGATCTGACTTCGATTATACTTCCAAAATCAAATATATATAAAAAAAAAACTTTGCCTTGACAGGCACATACATGTGATTTGGAGCATAGGTGTAGAGAGAGACAGCGTGGGCGAAGGAGGGTGGATAAGGCCATTTATTGACACACCACTACCAGGATTGTAACTGTCTTGAACAGGCGACGAAAGGGTCACGGTTTTACGAGGCAGGGTTCACGATCGCTCTTCCGAATATTGACGACGTGTGAAAGTTGCAGAGGCAGAGAAGTCAGCCTACCACTAGACAAAGGAGCAGCCAAGTCGCTGTGTATTATCGTGTCCTTTTTATTTATCTGATTATTAAACCAATGTAATGGTGTGCTTTGCTAAACTGTCTTATCTGTTTACATTTCTCGTTTTATGGTTTACACTAACATGTAGGCTCCGATTCCAAAATGTAAAAACATGATATTTTAAATTGAATTAGACGCTACAAGTAAGACATTGTCGTTTGTAGGCTAATTGTTCGTATGCCTAAATGCGATTGAAAATTCAAAATAATTTAGAAATAATAATTGTTAGGCTATTAATTATAAATAATTTGCAAATTATAAATCATTGCTGACTCAGGCCCAAAACATTGACTCGTAGTAATAACATATTATTGGCTTTAAAATACAACCCTGCTGTTATTACTGTGCTAATTAAATCCGTTTAATGACCATGTAATGTGAAATTAAATCAAATTACTCACACTAGTAGGGTAAACGAACAACTTGTTGAGTTGAAGAGGCTCTAGTAAAACTTGATTCCAGAGCTGGTGCTGAAATGGGAAAGGGGAGTCAGCACTGCCATCTGGTGGAATACTGTATAACACGTTCTAGAAAAATCGACTGCAGTTTAACCCTATGTGATGATGACGATGCTGCTGTTTACAAAGATTATGACGATAATTATGACGGTGACAATGATGAGGATGATTATGATGATGCTGATTGTGAAAAAATAGCTTGAGAGAGAAAAACTGTGATGAAGGCCTTTGAGTAGGCCTACAAAATGAACACACAAAATGAACACACACACACACACACACACACACACACACACACACACACACATGAAAGGGTCTGTCAGTAGGCAACGATTGTGATCTCTGCAGAGAGCGACAGACAGTCGCTCCCTGCAGGGAAGTGGCTGATGATAGGGCATATCCTGCCTGCTATTTTTAGACGGTAGTGGCACTCAACATGACATTACGTCATTGTGCTGCACACATGCCCGTTCTCTCTCTCGGCCCCCTCTCTCTTCTCTCTGCTCCAAGTGCGGCTCTCCAGATGCTATGCTGATTCCAAGAGCCAGCGTAAAAACCCTAACCACGTGACCCAACCATCGCCGACGTCCCTCTGCAGCTCATTCAGCATGATGGCTGCTGATGCTGCAGCAGCTTCATCCTCAACACACCGCACCGCACTTAATTCCTGCAGCCTGCTGTTGTTTAACTTCTCTATCCTTATCATCATCATATTCTTTCTCCCAGCTCCGGCGAAGGGATTGCTTGGTGTACGCCCAGAGAACACTAAAGCCGGTGAACTGTCTGTGCAAGACGGGCTGCTCCAGGCGACCGAGGGGACGCGGTTCATGCTGCGGGTTTACTACGCAGCATCACCGGTTACACAGAGAGCCCAGAACCGCTCTGGGAGCGGGAGACCAGAGGGTGCAGCTGCTGCACCATGGATCGCCTTCATAGAGGAGCCAGGAGGAGAGCGAGAGAGAGGAGAGGGGGAGAACATGGTCAGTTTATTTAGTGTATTGACCATTTACCCATAACGCTATATATGACATATGTTTAATTCAATTGCGTATATATCGTGTTAAAATGTTAATTTGTGTTTAGGTCCATTCCAAACGGAACCCGTGCGTGGACGAGCATGCGCGGAGTTCTGACATCGAACTCCTGGGTTCCTTCAGGTCTGCATCCAGCCACAACTCCGTTCTAGGTTCGTTTGTAGTTACATGTTTTTATCGTTGTTGAATTGTCGAATGTTAAAAAAAGTGTATTGTGTTATTGTGCGTTTTTATTTTGTCTGATGAGGACCTTTGTGTTATTTGATTCTGATTCCATAGTGGAGCTGCTCGCCAAAGACCTGCGCAAAGATGAGCGGATAAAATACTACTCCATTTGCGCGTTTGATGGGGTGAAGTGGGAACATTTCACCACCAGAGACTTCTGGCTAGCCGTGGTGGAGCGACCCCCGCAAGCGGACGTGTGGCTCCAGTTGGGGGTGTCGGTGATGCTACTGGGGCTCTCTGCGCTCTGCAGTGGGCTGAACATCAGCATGCTCGCCCTGGATCCCGTTGAGCTCCGGGTCCTCCAAAACAGCGGCACCGAGAAGGAACAAAAATATGCGCACAAGATCGAATCTGTGCGTAAACATGGCAACTACATCCTGTGTACTGTGGTGTTGGGCAATGTGCTGACCAACACCTGTTTTGTAGTGTGGATGTGCCAGATTATAGGGATGACTCCCACCTCCCTTGCTACCTGCACTTTCGGTATATTCTTTATAGGAGAGATCCTGCCTCACTCTGTGGCGTCCAGACACAGCCTCGCCATCGCCTCCAAAACCATCTGGGCCACCCGGCTTCTAATGCTGGTCTCCTTCCCCATCTCATACCCCGTCTCCAAACTCCTAGACATCATGCTCCACCAGGAGATCAGTAACTTCTACACCAGAGAGAAACTGGTTGCCATGCTGCGCGTCACAGACCCCTACCACGATCTGGTCAAAGAAGAACTCAACATCATCCAGGGCGCTCTGGAGTTGCGCACCAAGAACGTAGAAGTTGTTCACACTCCGCTGGCGGACTGTTACATGCTCTCCTCGGATGCTGTTCTAGACTTCTGTACGATGTCTGACGTCATGCAGAGCGGGTTCACCCGGATCCCGGTCTATGAGAACGACAGGTCCAACATCGTTGATATCCTGTTCGTCAAAGACCTGGCGTTCGTGGACCCGGATGACTGCACCCCGCTGAAGACCATCACCCAGTTCTACAAACACCCCATGCACTGTGTGTTCAGCGATACCAAACTGGATGTGATGCTGGAGGAGTTCAAGAGAGGTAATAGAGTTAGGTATACACTGTTGTAGAGATGAACAAAAAAAACGTATGCAGAATCAGGTAACATATAAAGAGTTAAATATTATAGGAAATGCACCACCATTTTTGGAAACAGCTGGAGGTGCATTCTCCAGAGATATACCTGCAACCATCAGAGCACATGAACCAATGAGCTCACAAGTTCAAATCACATGATTACTGCAATTCAGGAACCTCTACCATGTTGCACATGATCTATGATAAAACAAATATTATATTGTTCAGCAGGTGCTGTGCTCGTTTGACAAGAAGTTGTGTATACTGTAGCTAAGTGCCATGAGAGTGTTCAAGTTAACCCATACACATTCCATCACACCATTTCCCTCTTCCTGAAAAGCAGAGGATCCAGGATGTATTTAAGTCCAGTGATGCTTTGAAGAGTCCGTCATATAAGATGATAAGGGCTCAGCAGGTTCGAGTGGAGGTAATTGGTATAGGCTACTGCAAGGTTTTCTAAACTCAGTCCTGGGGACCCCAAGGGGAGCACATTTTGTTTTTTTGCCCTAGCACAGCTGATTCAAATAATCAGAGCTTGATGATGAGTTGATTATTTGAATCAGCTGTGTAGTGTTAGGGCAAAAAACAAAATGTGCACCCGTTGGGGTCCCCAGGCCCAAGTTTGGGAAACGCTGGGCTACTGTATGTCAGGGAAGAGTTTTAAGCCGTATCTATAATCCATAAACCAACAACTTCCTTGAAGCTACCCAGGAATGAACTGGGACAGCTTAGAGAGAGTAGCAAGGTTATCTATATGTTTTACAGATTATGCTAATTATAGTCTTGCGATTGCTTTAGCTGATTTGGTTCTGGATAATACAATGATTATGATACAAATGTCCTGTTGTCCTTATGGTAATTGCTTTGGATAACCTGTGTTTATCACCCGTCTCAGGAATCCATAGAATGGCATTGAGTTGAAGCGGTACATCCCACAGTAGAACAGGACTGAAGTGCTGCAGTCTGAAGAGAAGTGACAAATTGACAGTAAACGGTCCTTTGTGTTTCCATCCATGTAAGAATGTCAAAGGGAGCTGGAGGCTTTTCTGATTCCCATGACAACCAGAGTATAAATCGTTCAGCCGTCAGCCAGGAGGCTAGGTAGGTGTGTGTGTCTTTTTGTTTAACTATCCTTGTGAGTACTGTCCTCACAATGATAGTAAAAAAGGAAAATTCAGACAAGTGGGGACATTTTGCCGGTCCCCTAGAGGAAAAATGCTATTTCTGGCTTAGGGGTAAGGGTTAGGGTTACAATTAGGGTTATGGTTAGGTTTAGGGTTTAGGGTTAGGTATAGTTTTAGGGTCAGGGATTTGGGGTTTGGGGTTTGGGGTTAAGGTTGGCGGCAGGTAGCGGCATGTAGCCTAGTGGTTAGAGCGTTGGACTAGTAACCTGAAAGGTCGCAAGATTGAATCCCCGAGCTGACAAGGTGAAGATCTGTCGTTCTGCCCCTGAACAAGGCAGTTAACCCACTGTTCCTAGGCAGTCATTGAAAATAAGAATTTGTTCTTAACTGACTTGCCTAGTTAAATAAAGGTAAATAAAAAAAAGGTTAGGGAAAATAGGATTTTGGATGGGAATAAATGATTTGGTCCCCACAAGAATAGCAATACAAAACTGTGTTTGTGTGGGTGCACACTCAGTACTTCGTTTGGCGCTATACAAAACTGTGTTTGTGTGGGTGCACACTCAGTACTTCGTTTGGCGCTATACAAAACTGTGTTTGTGTGGGTGCACACTCAGTACTTCGTTTGGCGCTATACAAAACTGTGTTTGTGTGGGTGCACACTCAGTACTTCGTTTGGCGCTATACAAAACTGTGTTTGTGTGGGTGCACACTCAGTACTTCGTTTGGCGCTATACAAAACTGTGTTTGTGTGGGTGCACACTCAGTACTTCGTTTGGCGCTATACAAAAGTAAAAGTGGATTTTTGAGTGAAATGAACAGACATAATGTTTCTCGTGTGTGTTGCATAATACACAGAAGTAGAATAGATTTGATGTGCTCTGACTGTTGGCAGGAATCAAACTGGAGGCTTTGGGACAGAGACGGCAGTGTCCACTAGGATGAGAGATTATGTAACAGGACTAGGGCTTCACTCAGATGCTATTCAGATTGTCAGGGTTGGTTTGTCCATGAGGGCTCAGAGATGGTAATCTGATTTATTCAGAATGAAGGGTTTAATGATGAGAAGGATGACTTGGGGAAATGAGTTGGATGAGAGGGCCTTATTCAATCAACATTTGTTTTGTGGTGTGATTAAAAGTAACATTCACATTTTCAACTCACATTCAACATCATCTGGTTGTCTAGAGGTGCCAGAAGGAAAAGTTGGGCTTCCATCGCAGACGCAGTCTCCTCCTCCTCCCTCAGTCCGGTGTCACATTTAAACTGGTCCACATACATGATATCTGGGTTGCCCCTTCGGGTGGATTCATGCTGTGGTTGCCAGAGAATCAGTTCACTGACAGGGATGTCCTTTGGTCGGTAGGAATGTCTGAGGAGAGCATATATTGTTCATATATATTGTTAGTTACTGTATATTGTTATGTTTCTCATACCCCTCAAAAAACAGACACAAGTTTTGATTGAACAATAGAACCATTCAAAGCATTTGGTCCTGCAGAATCATGACATTTTATAGGAGCTAACTGACTATCAAATGTTAAGTTACATATCCATGTGAGGGGGAGAGGATGAGAGTAATGAGAGAACCCTGCTGATTCCGACCTTCACTTCTAATCCTCATGTCAGCAGGCCATCACTGGGGAGAGGCAGAAGTGTGTAGCGGTCAGGAAGTGTGTGTGTGTGTGTGTGTGTGTGTGTGTGTGTGTGTGTGTGTGTGTGTGTGAGCTATTGGTAACCTGGCTGTGGCACCATAAAAAATTCAGTTCCAACCTTTACCTCTTCCCCTCCTTTCCTTCTCTCTTCATCTCCTCCCCTCTCTCTGCAGCTGTGATGGAGGCTGTTTCGGGAAGGCAATAGGGTTAGGAGGGAGGTGGGGAGTCTTACATGAAATGCCACAGTGACTAAATCGTTCACAAGCCATGGAAATAAACCACAGCGTCTCTGTTGTTGTATTGGACTGACACACAAGGCAGTGTACTTGTAAATTGTTATGTAAGGTGCTAGCAAAGTCAGTGCCTTTCATAGTGGACAGTTTTTTTTTAAATCCTCAAACTAAGAGGATTTGATAGTTGAACAAGAGTTAGACTCAATATGGAGTAGAGTTCCAATCTCAAAAGGTTTGATATGTAGTAGGAGGCTTCATGATGCTGTGTGGGCATGCGTTCATGCTATGTCTGTGTGCATGCAGTTCATTCATGCATATGTATGAGAGTTTAAAAACATGCATCTTTGTGTGTTTATGTTTGTGGGTGTGTGTGTGAGTGTAGGTGTGTGGGCATGTGTGTGCCTGGAGTTGCCAAGCAGCAGTATGGCTAGTGAGTCTACTCGTCAGAACCAGGCTTCCTCAGACTGGTTACGTAATCTCAGGATGTGTTTACGTAACCACCAAGTTTTCCTGACTGTCAAAATGTCTCTATTAATCACGCCCACACGCACACACACCGCTGAGGGTATTTTCATTTGGGATCTGGCCAGTTCTCAGTAATAATAACACAAATATATGACTTATCTACAGTATGTACTGTATGACTGACTCATATCAGCAGGGGAGGGCATCAATCTCTGGCTTAACGGCTACTTACTGCAAGAGTCTCCTGATTGGCGTTGTGTTGATTTTTTATCTGCTTTAATGACAGAAGGATTTCCAGACTCACCACAAATAGATCCTACTATCCATTTCTCTAACCTCTCTCGCTCTCTCTCTCCCTCTCTTTCTTTCCTTCTTTCTTCTTTCTCTCTCTCTCTCTCTCTCTCTCTCTCTCTCTCTCTCTCTCTCTCTCTCTCTCTAACTCTGTATTCACCTCCTCTCTCTCCCTCCCTCCACCATCCTTTCCCCCTTCCCCTCCTTTGCCCCCCTCTCTCTCCCCCATTCTCTCTCTCTCCCCCCCATTCTCTACCTCCCCCCTCTCTTTCTCTCTCCTCCCTCCCTCCCTCCACCATCCTTTCCCCCTTCCCCTCCTTTGCCTTCCTCTCTCTCTCTCTCTCTCTCTCTCTCTCTCTCTCTCTCTCTCTCTCTCTCTCTCTCTCGCTCTCTCCTTCTCCTCTCTCTCCTAGGTAAATCCCATCTGGCTATAGTCCACAGGGTGAATAGTGAAGGGGAGGGAGATCCATTCTACGAGGTCCTGGGAATCGTTACTTTGGAGGATGTTATCGAAGAAATCATCAAGTCTGAGATTGTGGACGAGACAGACCTCTTCAGTATGTACAATTTAAAAACTCTCTCTCGGTTTCCCTGTTCCTGTCTCCATCTATGCTATTTATCCCACCGATATCCCTTCCTGCTGCTCCCATCACCTGATCTGATGCATAATAATTCATCAGAAGTAATGAACTTATCCTATAGATAATTACCACTGGGTTAATTGGGGCTTAATGCTCTCTCTCCAGTGTGTGTGTGAGTGAGAGAGACAGCGAGAGCGAGACAAAGAAAGAGCGAGCGAGAGAGGGAGGGGGGAGAGAAAGCGAGTGAGAGAGAGATACTATATTTATACCTAGTGACCTCATCAAAAGAGCCTTTTGTTTTACCGGCTACAGTATTGGACTGGCAAATGCATTTCATGGTGAATTGTGTTGCTCATTATCCTTGCACTGTACATTGTTTATTTTTCATTATGCTGTATTATCAAATATTGCATATTTCTTCCATGTAAGATACAACCACCAATGGGGTAAACACTGTGTGCATAATAACAGACTTCCCTAACCTTTTTTTGGGAACATCATTGATGTTTCAAACCTGTTACATGTTTAATTGCAAGGAGACTGTATACTGTATGCTGTATAAAGTAGGCTCCCATGGTAAGAGAGAGAGAGAGAAAGAGAGGGGTAAAAAGAGTAGAGAGAGTGTGTGTGTGTGTGTGTGTGTGTGTGTGTGTGTGTGTGTGTGTGTGTGTGTGTGTGTGTGTGTGTGTGTGTGTGTGTGTGTGTGTGTGTGTGTGTGTGTGTGTGTATGTGCGTGCGTGCGTGCGTGTGTGTGTGTTAGGGTTGGGTATCTGTGACCAGTATCCCGGGACTTCCTGACCAAGCTCCTCCCCATTTCCCGAGAAAATAATGATGGGTCACTTGGACCAATAAAATCAAAATGTTATGTCACACCAATTTGTTTCACATTTGTTTATTTCACCTTTATTTAACCATGTAGGCTAGTAGAGAACAAGTTGTCATTTATAACTGCGACCTGGTCAAGATAAAGCAAAGCAGTTTGACACATAAAACAACACAGAGTTACACATGGAATAAACAAACATACAGTCAATAATACAGCACAAAAGTCTATATACAGTGAGTGCAAATGAGGTAAGATAAGGGAGTTAAGGCAATAAATAGGCCATGGTGGGGAAGTAATTACAATATAGCAATTAAACACTGGAATGGTAGATGTGCAGAATATGAATGTGCAAATAGAGATACTGGGGTGCAAAGGAGCAAGGTAAATAAATAAATACAGTATGGGGATGAGGTAGTTGGACGGACTATTTACAGATGGGCTATGTACAGGTGCAGCGATCTGTTAGCTGCTCTGACGGCTGGTGCTTAAAGCTAGTGAGGGAGATATGAGTCTCCAGTGATTTTTGCAGTTCGTTCCAGTCATTGGCAGCAGAGAACTGGAAGGGAAGGCGGCCAAAGGAAGTGTTGGCTTTGGTGGTGACCAGTGAGATATATCTGCTGGAGCGCGTGCTACGGGTGGGTGCTGCTATGATGACCAGTGAGCTGAGATAAGGCGGGGCTTTGCCTAGCAGAGACTTGTAGATGACCTGGAGCCAGTGGGTTTGGCGACGAGTATGAATCAAGGGCCAGCCAACGAGAGCATACAGCTCGCAGTGGTGGGTAGTATATGGGACTTTGGTGACAAAACGGATGGCACTGTGATAGACTGCATCCAATTTGTTGAGTAGAGTGTTGGAGGCTATTTTGTAAATGACATCGCCAAAGTTGAGGATCGGAAGGATAGTTAGTTTTACGAGGGTATGTTTGGCAGCATGAGTGAAGGATGCTTTGTTACGAAATAGGAAGCCTATTCTAGATTTAATTTTGGATTGGAGATGCTTAATGTGAGCCTGGAAGGAGAGTTTAAAGTCTAAGCAGAAACCTAGGTATTTGTAGTTGTCCACATATTCTAAGTCAGAACTGTCCAGAGTAGTGATGCTGGACGGGAGGGCAGGTGCGGGCAGCGATCGGTTGAAGAGCATGCATTTAGTTTTACTTGCATTTAAGAGAAGTTGGAGGCCACGGAAAGGAGAGTTGTATGGCATTGAAGCTCATCTGGAGGTTAGTTAACATAGTGTCCAAAGAAGGGCCAGAGGTATACAGAATGGTGTCGTCTGCGTAGAGGTGGATCAGAGAATCACCAGCAGAAAGAGCGACATCATTGATGAGAAGAGAGTCGGCCTGAGAATTGAACCCTGTGGCACCCCCATAGAGACTGCCAGAGGTGCGGACAACAGGCCCTCCGATTTGACACACTGAACTCTATCAAGAAGTAGTTGGTGAACCAGGCAAGGCAATCATTTGAGAAGCCAAGGCTGCTGAGTCTGCCTATATGAGTGTGGTGATTGACAGAGTCGAAAGCATTGGCCAGGTCGATGAATACGTCTGCACAGCAATGTCTCTTATCGATGGTAGTTATGATGTCGTTTATGACCTTGAGCGTGGCTGAGGTGCACCCATGACCAGCTCTGAAACTAGATTGCATAGCAGAGAAGTTACAGTGGGATTCGAAATGGTTGGTAATCTGTTTGTTAACTTGGCTTTCAAAGACCTTAGAAAGGCAGGGTAGGATAGATATAGCAGTTTGGGTCTACAGTGTCTTCCCCTTTGAAGAGGGGGGTGACCACGGCAGCTTTCCAATCTTTGGAAATCTCAGACAATACGAAAGAGAGGTTGAACAGGCTAGTAATAGGGGTTGCAACAATTTCGGCAGATCATTTTAGGAAGAGAGAGTCCAGATTGTCTAGCCCGGCTGATTTGTAGGGGTCCTGATTTTACAGCAATTTCAGAACATCAGCTATTTGGATTTGGGTGAAGGAGAAATGGGGGAGGCTTGGGCGAGTTGCTGTGGGGGGTGCAGGGCTGTTGACCGGGGTAGGGGTAGCCAGGTGGAAGGCATGGCCAGCTGTAGAAAAATGCTTATTGAAATTCTCAATTATAGTGGATTTATCGGTGGTGACAGTGTTTCCTAGCCTCAGTGCAGTGGTCAGCTGGGAGAAGGTGCTCTTATTGTCCATGGACTTTACAGTGTCCCAGAACATTTTTGATTTGTGCTAGAGGATGCAAATTTCTCCTTTAAAAAGCTAGCCTTAGCTTTCCTAACTGCCTGTGTATATTGGTTCCTAACTTCCCTGAAAAGGTGCATATCACGGGGGCTATTCGATGCTAATGCAGAACGCCACAGGATGTTTCTGTGCTGCTCTAGGGCAGTCAGGTCTGGAGAAAACCAAGGGCTATATCTGTTCCTGGTTCTATTTTTTTTGAATGGGGCATGCTTATTTAAGATGGTGAGAAAGGCACTTTTAAAGAATATCCAGGCATCCTCTACTGACAGGATGAGGTCAATATCCTTCCTGGATACCCGGGCCAGGTCGATAAGAAAGGCCTGCTCACTGAAGTGTTTTAGGGAGCGTTTGACAGTGATGAGGGGTGGTCATTTGACCGCTGACCCATTACGGATGTAGGTAATGAGGCAGTGATCGCTGAGATCTGGGTTGAAAACAGCAGAGGTGTATTTGGAGGGCAAGTTGGTTAGGATGATATCTATGAGGGTGCCCGTGTTTACGGATTTGGGGTTGTACCTGGTGGGTTCATTCTTCATTTGTGTGTGATTGAGGGCATCAAACTTAGACTGTAGGATGGCCGGGATGTTAAGCATGTCCCAGTTTAGGTCACCTAGCAGCACGAGCTCTGAAGATAGATGGGGGGCAATCAAATCACATATGCTATCGAGGGCACAGCTGGAGGCAGAGGGTGGTCTATAGCAAGCGGCAACGGTGAGAGACTTGTTTCTGGAAAGGTGGATTTTAAAAGTAGAAGCTCGAAATGTTTGGGTACAGACCTGGATAGTAAGACAGAACTCTGCAGGCTATCTCTGCAGTAGATTGCAACACCGCCCCCTTTGGCAGTTCTATCTTGTCGGGAAATGTTATAGTTAGGGATGGAAATATCAGGTGTTTTGGTGGTCTTCCTAAGCCAGGATTCAGACAAGGCTAAGACATCTGGGTTGGCAGAGTGTGCTAAAGCAGTGAATAAAACAAACTTAGGGAGGATGGCTTCTAATTTTAACATGCATGACACCAAGGCTTTTACGGTTACAGAAGTCAACAAATGAGAGCACCTGGGGAATAGGAGTGGAGCTAGGCACTGCAGGGCCTGGATTAACCTCTACACTGCTAGAGGAACAGAGGAGGAGTAGGATAAGGGTACGGCTAAAGGCTATAAGAACTGGTCGTCTAGTACGTTCAGAACAGAGAGTAAAAGGAGCAGGTTTCTAGGCGCAATAGAGTAGATTCAAGGCATAATGTACAGACAAAGGTATGGTAGGATGTGAGTACATTGGAGGTAAACCTAGGCATTGAGTCATGATGAGAGAGATATTGTCTCTAGAAACGTTTAAACCAGGTGATGTCACCGCATATGTGGGAGGTGGATTTAAATGGATGGTTAACTTTTTAGGGATGGGGGCAGTATTTGGAAGTTTGGATGACTGAGGTGCCCAAAGTAAACTGCCTGTTACTCAGGCACAGAAGCTAGGATATGCGTATGCATGGTAGTATTGGATATAAAACACTAAAGTTTCTAAAACTGTTAAAATAATGTATGTGAGTATAACAGAACTAATTTGGCAGGTGAAACCCTGAGGACAATCCATCCAGGAAAATTATTTTTTGAGGTCATTCGAATTTCCAATGCTTTGCTATGGGAAAGCTGAATTATTAGGACCCAGATTGCAGTTCCTATTGTTCCAATAGACGTCAACAGTCTTTAAGAATTGTTCAATGTTTTTTTTTTTTAAATGAAGAAGTAGTCGTATTCTTTCTAAGTGTCACTCAGATGGACTCTAGTCTTTTGGTGCGCGTGAAAGACTGCACGCTCCTCGTTGTTTTTCTCCGGTATTGGAAACAGTTTATTCGGTCAAAAAATTGTATTGATTATTTGCATATTAGGGTACCTGAGGTTGGATTAGAAACGTTGTTTGAAATGTTTGAACCAAGTTTACAGGTTACTTTTTACATTCCTTTGTAGGCATGTTGGGCGAGTTGGAACAGGTGTATTTCTGAATCAAACGCACCAAATAAACAAAAAAAATTGGGATATAAAGAAGGACTTTATGGAACAAAACAACCATTCATTGTGTAACTGGGACCCTTTGGATTGCAAAAAGATGAAGATCTTCAAAGGTAAGCATTTTATTTTATCACTATTTCTGACTTTCGTGATGCATCTGCTTGGTTGGAAAATGATTGTGACGTGCTCCGGTGAGGGCGCGCACTTGGTTATTTATCTCTGGTATTGAATATACTATTTTCAGTCTTAAACGTTATCATTCATTTACATATTAGGGTACCTGAGGATTGATTAGGAATGTTTCTTGACATGTTTGGACCAAGTTTATTGGTAACGTTTGGGATTAATTTTGTATGCACTTTGAACGAGGGGAAACGAATGAAGCTCGCCAAATAAACATACTTTTTTGGGGATATAAAGTAGGACGTTATCGAACAAAAGGACCATTTGTTATGTAACAGGGGACCCCTGTGATTGCAACCAGATGAAGATCTTCAAAGGTAAAGGATTTATTTTATCGCTATTTCTGACTTTCGCGATGTTTTTAATGCTTTTTTATGCGTGTCGCTGTCCTTAGATAATCACATGGTGTGCTTTCACCGTAAAGCCTTTTTTTAGTTCTGACAACACGGCTGGATTAACAAGAAGTTTATCTTGTAAGTGATGTATGACACTTGTATTTTCATGAATGTTTAATATTACGATTTCTGTCATTTGAATTTGGCACTCTGCAATTTCACCGGACGTTGTCGAGATGGGTCGCTTGAGGCACGCAGGGCTAGAGGCTTTACAGTGAAATTAGACAATAATCACTAACCAGGACAGTAATGGACAAGGCATATTGATATTAGGGAGAAGCGTGCGTAGCCGAGTGATCATAGGGGTCCAGTGCGTGGTTGGGCTGGCTGGAGACACAGCGATTCAGACAGCTAGCAGGCCGGGGCTAGCATGCTAGCAGAAGGGCCTTAGAGGGACGTCGCGACAGAGGAAAGTCTGTTTTAGCCTCCTCGTGCGGTGACGTTGATAGACCCGTCGTGATGGATTAGTAGGGATCCGAGTAGCAGAGAGGTCCAAGTCCAATTGGCAAAATGGGTATAGTGGCCCAAGAAATTGGCCGATGGATCTATTCAGCTAACAGTCCAATATGCTCTAGACAGCTAGCGGGCCGCGGCTAGCAGGCTAGCAGATGGGCCTTCAGGGGACGTCACGACGGAGGGGCCTGTTGGGAAAAAAACTTGGGCAGATTAACAATGCAAAAATATAAAATATGCACATGCTAATAGCTACGTAAATCGGACACCGGATTTCATTCGTACATTAGACCAGTCATCACAACACTGTGTGTATCAGACAGCGGACTTCATTCGTACATTAGACCAATCATCACAATGCTGTGTGTGTCAGACACCAGACTTCATTCGTACATTAGACCAGCCATCACAACGCTGTGTGTGTCGCTGTGTGTGTCGGACACCGGACTTCAATCGTACATTCGACCAATCATCACAATGCTGTGTGTGTGTGTGTATGCTTGTGCGTGTGTGTGTGTATGTTAAACATAGCACAGTGCAGCTAATCTCAGGGACTGCACCGCAGGCCTCAGTATAACACCAGCTGTTCATACTGAAGCCTTACTATTTAACAATCTGAACATCATATTACCAGTCCAATCTAAGGCTATTCATCAAACTCCCCAGATGAGGGATTGTTTGATTAAAATCAGATTAGTGAGTTGGGGGTGTATATGTTTTCATCAGATGTTTCTGGAACACTAAAAAATAAGTTTGTGTCCTGTGATAAATAACTGTGTAAGTAACAAATAAAAAATGTAATTGATTGATGGATGGTTAATTGGTTAATTGCTTAATGGTTCCCTAGTTGATAAGAGGACTAAGAGGCGCGTGTCTCACCATGAGAGGAAGCAACACGACTTCTCCATCTTTAACCTGACAGAGAACGAAATGAAGGTGAAGATGTCTCCTCAACTGCTGCTTGCTACACACCGCTTCCTGGCCACAGGTAGGACCTCTGTGTGGAGGGATGTGTTTGTGTGTGTGTACGTGCATCTGTGCGTGCACTCACGCGTTACAATTTTTCTATTCACCCACTCTTTCTTTCTTTCTTTCTTTCTTTTTTTTTTCTTTCTTTCTTTCTTTCTTTCTTTCTTTCTTTCTTTCTTTCTTTTTTCTTTTTCTTTCTTTCTTTCTTTCTTTCTCTCTTTCTAGAAGTGGAGCCCTTCAGGCCATGTCATCTCTCAGAGAAGATTCTCCTTCGTCTGATCAAACACCCCAGTGTCGTTCAGGAACTAAAGTTTGACAGAAAGAACAAACAAGCACCACAGCACTTCCTGTATATGAGGAACAAACCTGTCGACTACTTTGTCCTGGTTCTACAGGTACACACCATAGACACTGATACTACACTGTCCTTGTTGTACAGGTACACGCCATACACACTAATACTACTTTGTCCTGGTTCTACAGGTACACACCATAGACACTGATACTACACTGTCCTTGTTGTACAGGTACACGCCATACACACTAATACTACACTGTCCTGGTTCTACAGGTACACACCATAGACACTGATACTACACTGTCCTTGTTGTACAGGTACACGCCATACACACTAATACTACACTGTCCTGGTTCTACAGACACACACCATACACACTGATGCTACACTGTCCTGGATCTACAGATACACACCATAGACACTGATACTACACTGTCCTGGATCTACAGATACACACCATAGACACTGATACTACACTGTCCTGGTTCTACAGATACACACCATAGACACTGACACTACACTGTCCTGGTTCTACAGATACACACCATAGACACTGATACTACACTGTCCTGGTTCTACAGATACACACCATAGACACTGATACTACACTGTTCTGGTTCTACAGATACACACCATAGACACTGATACTACACTGTCCTGGTTCTACAGATACATAGCTAGGGTTGGAAAACTACTGGTTATTTTTAAAAGTTATGTAATTGGAAATCTATGGAAACTTTGGTGTTTAGTAGTCTGTCTGTGTGTTATGTCATTGCAGGGTAAAGTGGAGGTGGAGATTGGCAAGGAGGCTCTTCGTTTTGAGAACGCAGCTTTCTCCTACTATGGCATGCCAGCCCTCATACCACCACTACCTATAGGTAAATAACCCACGGCCCCAACGACACACAATGGGATATTAACGGGTGTTAGTGATTATGATGTTGTTGATGATAATGATGATGATGACGGTGATGATAATGGTGATGAAGAGGATTTATTGTACTCGAAAAAATACATTCTTACCCCAGCTTTCCCTGTTCTAAATGCTACACTGCTTTTCTGTGTTACAGTGCATTCAGAAAGTCTTCACACCCCTCCACCTTTTCCACATTCCACACAGCCTGAATTTAAAATGGATTAGATTGAGATTTTGTGTCACTGGCCTACACACAATACCCCATAATGTCAAAGTGGAATTATGTTTTTAGACCTTTTAACAAATGAATGAAATATGAAAAGTTGAAATGTCTTGGCAATGTTCCCTCTGAACTGTGCGTGAACCTCTGAACTATCAGCCCACAGAGAGAAAGACGAGATTGAACTTCACTCAACTTTCTAGAGCATCGGTCACCAACCTTTCAATCGCGAATGACTCGTCGATCTCCAAGGAATTTCTAGTCAATCGCCAAATATTTCTGTTAAAAAAACAACGATAAAGTCTTGGGTGAACTGCTGCCATTTTGAACTATTTCATGTATCTGAAGGTAAACTCTGCCTTCCCAGCAGGCCCAAAGAGCAAATCAAGTGCACTATAGGCCTACCGCTGGCCAATCAGACAGCTCAGATTAACGTGTCTGCAGTAAGGTAGCAGGCATACAAGAAAGCTACAGTGAAGTAGATACGGTGAGATTTCAAAACGTTTAAAACCATGACTAGAGAGAGAGACTGTCAAACGAATACAGCAAAGATAAGTTCTTACTCAGCACTGTCAACACTGTGTTCAACACTTTTACAAGCCATAAAATGTGTTTTCTTCCTATTTCCACTCAGCGCTACAACAAGCACTGCAGCAGTAATGTATGAGTAGGAAAGTGTATTTATAGGCTTGCGTTGTTGTTATTATTATCAAGGAATATTTCACTTTCTCTGTTCATAGGAGTAACAACATGAATTTGTGCATGAGGCAGAAATAATGTGGTGCAACTCGAGTTTCGCCATCAGCTGGGAGACGGGGTCCTTTTTGGTCAGTGTCAGTGGAGGAAAGGGAGAGCGGAGGGATGTTTAGAGATGGACCCTCAGTCTGCTGCTCTCTCCTTCCACTGAAACTGACCATGAGATGCAGGCACTATCAGCCCAGTAAAATAAAAAGCAAATTATTTAAATGTATGCCCACTCAGTTGTACTTCACAAGTAATACAACAACAGATCTATTACCAGTGTGATCATATAGCCTACCTAAATATAACTTTTTTAAATGTCCCGAACAACAATGTATTGGCAGTGCAGTTCAAGCAAAGCCGATATGCGGTGGTAATGTATTGGGCCTATAGCTTACTGCACAAACCTCATTGCTACAATACTGTTTTTAATTGTTGTATAGGCTTATGTTTTTTAAGTCACGTTAAAAAAACATCTGAGCGATAGATCTCGGCTTGCATTGATCTTGATTCAGAAAAGGTTGGTGACCACTGTTCTAGAGTTTTCCCTGTTAACACTATCAATATTTCCCTTTACTGTGGCAATTGTGATTGAATCAATGCAATATTAGTCACTTTCAACGCAGCATAACGAAACAAAACGAACTATGTAAAATATTTTATTGTAGGCAGAACACATCGGAGTAGGATTGTATTGCATTGACACGCACTACTCAGCCCATATTCTACACAGACCGGTGCGGCAAAAATAATCAGAGCTGCAGTAGGCCGATATGCAAATCGACCATTGCCATATATGGATATGCACCATTTACGTCGAACTGGACTGTGTTTACAGCATGAGCGGTCGTGAATAGATGCCCTTGTTTTGAGATCAAAGTAAAGTGGTTTCTTGCATCAAACAACACAACAAGATTTTCAGTCACCTCCTTGTCTGAAGGACAAGTGGATAAACAGGTTAATGTCAAGCACTGCTTGTTGTTTTTTTCAAAGGCCTACATTGAACACGACACATTGGCTGCTACTGTAGGCTGAATGATAGAACAGCTATTTCCTTGTTAAAATGTTATGGGATGCATTTTCTCCATTTTTGTTGATGGTAGGCCACTCTGGTAGGCCTACAGTGCATTCGGAAAGTATTCAGACCCGTTCACTTTTTCCACATTTTGTTACGTTACAGCCTTTGATTCAAATTGATTCAATTACATTTTTTCCTTATCAATCTACACACAATATCCCAAAATGACGAAGCAAAAACAGTTTTTCAGAAATGTTAGCAAATGTATTAAAAATACCTTATTTACATAAGTATTCAGACCTTTTACTATGAGACTCGAAATTCAGCTCAGATGCATCCTGTTTCCATTGATCATCCATTGATATGTTTCTACAACTTGATTGGATTCCAGCTGTGGTAAATTCAACTAAATGGACATGATTTGGAAAGGCACACATCTGTCTATATAAGGTCCCACAGTTGACAGTGCATGCTAGAGCAAAAACCAAGCCATGAGGTTGAAGGAATTGTTTGATCTGGGGAAGTGTACCAAAACATTTCTGCAGCATTGAAGGTCCCCCAAGAACACAGTGGCCTCCATCATTCTTAAATGGAAGAAGTTTGAAACCACCAACACTCTTCCTAGAGCTGGACATCCGACCAGACTGAGCAATCAGGGGAGAAGGGCCTTGGTCAGGGAGGTGACCAAGAACCCGATGGTCACTCAGACAGAGCTCCAGAGTTCCTCTTTTGGAGATGGGAGAACCTTCCAGAAGGACAACCGTCTCTGCAGCACTCCACCACTCAGGTCTTTATGGTTGAGCGGCCAGACGGAAGCCACTCCTCAGTAAAAGTGACATGACAGCCCACTTGGAGTTTGCCAAAAGGCATCTAAAGGACTCCCAGACCATGAGAAACAAGATTCTCTGGTCTCATGAAACCAAGATTGAACTCCTTGGCCTGAGTGTCACATCTGGAGTAAACCAGGCACCACTCATCACCTGGCCAAAACCATCCCTACGGTGAAGCATGGTGGTGGCAGCATCATGCAGCAAAATGTTTTTCAGCGGCAGGGACTGGGAGACTAGTCAGGATCGGGGGAAAGATGAACGAAGCAAAGTACAGAGAGATCCTTGATGTGAACCTGCTCCAGAGCGCTCAGGACATCAGACTGGGGGCAAAGATTCACCCTCCAATAGGACAATGACCCTAAGCACACAGCCAAGACAACAGAGGAGTGGCAATGCAGGACTGGCTTTGGGACACGTTTCTGAATGTCCTTGAGTGGCCAGAGCCCGGATTTTAACCCGATCGAACATCTCTGAAAATAACAGTGCAGTGATGCTCCCCATCCAACCTGACAGATCTTGAGAGGATCTGCAAAGCAGAATGGGAGGAACTCCCCAAATACAGGTGTGCCAAACTTGTAGCGTCATACCCAAGAAGACTCGAGGCTGTAATCGCTGCCAAAGGTGCTTCAATAAAGTACTGAGTAAAGGGTCTGAAAATGTAAATGTAAATGTTATTTTTCAGAAGTTTAAAAAAAAGAAAAATTGTAAAAATGTCTAAAAACCTATTTTTGCTTTGTCAATTAGGCTGTAACGTAACAAAATGTGGAAAAAATGAAGAGGTCTGAATACTTTCCGAATGCACTGTACATTACGATCAAATAGCCACAGTAACCTACAAAAACAATTGAGGGAACAGTCAATAAGTATTCAGCCTCTTTGTTATGGCAAGCCTAAAGGAGTAAGAATTTGCATCAATACACCCAGTCACTACAAAGATACAGGCGTCTTTCCTAATTCAGTAGCAGGAGAGGAAGGAAACCGTTCAGGGATTTCACCATGAGGCCAATGGTGACTTTAAAACAGTTACAGAGTTTAATGGCTGTGATGGTAGAACAGGATGGCTCAACAACATTGTAGTTACTCCACAATACTAACCTAAATGACAGAGTGAAAAAGAGGGAAGCCTGTACAGAATACAAATATTCAAAACATCTATCCTGTAAGGCACTAAAGTAATACTGCAAAAAAATGTGGCAAATAAATTAATGTTATGTCCTGAATACAAAGCGTTATGTTTGGGGCAAATCCAACACAACACATCACTGAGTACCCCTATTCATTATAAGTATGGTGGTGGCTGCATCATGTTATGAGTATGCTTTTCATCGGCAAGGACTAGGGAGTTTTTTAGGATAAAAATAAACAGAATAGATCTAAGCCCAGGCGAAATCTTAGAGGAAAACCTGGTTCAGTCTGCTCTCCAAAAGACACGGGGAGACAAATCCACCTTTCAGCAGGACAATAACCTAACACAAAGCCAACTATAGCCTGGAGTTGCTTACCAAGACGACATTGTATGTTCCTGAGTGGCAAGTCTATGGCAAGACTTGAAAATGGCTGTCTAGACATTCTGTTTCTTTTTATCCTAAAAAACTCCCTAGTCCTTGCCGATGACAAGCATACTCATAACATGATGCAGCCACCACCATACTTGAAGAATATTTTAAAAAATAAGGTGCCAATATTGTACAATCCAGTGCAAAGTTCTTAAAGACTTACCCAGAAGAGACTCACAGCTGTAATCACTGCCAAAGGTGATTTTAACATGTATTGACTCAGGGGGTTGAACACTTATCTAATCAAAATATATTAGTGTGGAAAAAGTAAAGGGCTGTGAATACTTTCTAAAGGCACTGTATGTGTGTGCAAAATCCACTATTAATTTTCTTTTGAATCTGTGGGAGAAGCTGCAGTGGAAACTATGTAACTCCAGCAATTAAAGCTGTTTAAAGAAAATTGTCCTGACCTGTGTGATATAACACACTGATAAGCAGACACAAGAGGACCAGCCCAGTGACGTGCACGTGAGCGAGCGTTTGTGTGTGTGTGTGTATTTCAGGGGTGGGCAGCATTTTTTGGTTATTGGGTCATATCAGAATTTTGAAATTCAACACAGAGTTTTTGGGGACTGATTTATTTGTCAAAATCAGGGTTGGGGAACTGTTTACATGGAATCAGTTACATGTTATCTGACTACAAAAAAATGTAGCTGAAATCAGTTACGTATGTTACCTGCAAAAATACTGTAATGAGGTTACAGATACTTCTGAAAAACTAGATGATTACTTTCTGGATTACTTCTGAAAGGATATTTGCAAGAAGAAAAAATAATTATGACACCTTTCTGTTTTTCTCAATGACATTCAATTCAGCATTGAAAAATGGCGCAAGTTCAAGTATCCACCTGAGCGAGTCTGACCACAAGTCAGAGACCACTATGATGACACAACAAATGTGTTAGATAGATCATTTTTGGGGAAAATAAGGGGAAAATAATCAGATTACGTTACTGAGTTTGGGTAATCCAAAAGTTACGTTACTGATAAAAATGTTGTACAGGTAACTAGTAACTGTAACAGATTACATTTAGAAAGTAATCTACCCAACCCGAGTAAAAATCTATTTGTGGGCCAGAAAAAGGGCAGTTATTTATCATTTCTAAATACTTTCTATCTAGTTTTAGACACTCAAGTGTGGTCTGGAGCATTTTTGTTACCCAAAATAATCATCAGAAACAGGGACAGAATCTAATCAAACTCATCTCCAGTCAACAGGTTTGGTTCTGGTAGCAGTGGGTTGAACCAGTCAGAGTCTGTCTTATCAGGAGGCAGTGTGGGTCAGCTAAGTATAGGAGGGGGAGGAGTCTACCTACCTGACTTCTCTGTCAGACAACTCACTGACCTACAGATTATAAAGGTATACACCCACACACACATACACACACACATTTAAAATACCCCTAAACTCCTAACTACCCAGATCCCATACCGCTACTAATTTCCATTTCCCTTTGAAATGTCTTAATCCCACTTATTTTGACTGAACACAGACACATCCTCTCTCCCTCTCCCTCCATCCTTCTCTCTCTCTCCTTCCTTCCCTCCCTCCCTCTTTTTCCTTTTAATCTGTCTGTCTTAGCTTTAATCATTGGTGATAAATGAGCTCCATTTTCAGTATGAATAATTTAGACTTAAAGTGATGGATGTACATCCTAAGTACACACTCCCTCATATCCCCCAAGGTCATTAATATAGTTCCAGGAAGAAGTTTGCTAGCACACACACTCTGTAACTTTTACGTTTACATAGAGAAACAGCTTGGCGGTGTGTGTGCATCTGTGCATGTGTGTGCGTGTGGCGTGCATGTGTATTTGCTGTGTTTGTTGATGATTTTGTGTTGATGCTGTTTTTCTGTGTGTGTTGATGATTTTGTGTTGATACTGTATTTTCTGTGTGTGTTGATGATTTTGTGTTGATACTGTTTTTGTGGTGTGTGTTGATGATTTTGTGTTGATACTGTTTTTGTGGTGTGTGTTGATGATTTTGTGTTGATGCTGTTTTTGTGGTGTGTGTTGACGATTTTGTGTTGATGCTGTTTTTCTGTGTGTGTTGATGATTTTGTGTTGATGCTGTTTTTCTGTGTGTGTTGATGATTTTGTGTTGATGCTGTTTTTTTCTGTGTGTGTTGATGATTCTGTGTTGATACTGTATTTTCTGTGTGTGTTGATGATTTCGTGTTGATACTGTATTTTCTTTGTGTGTTGATGATTCTGTGTTGATACTGTATTTTCTGTGTGTGTTGATGATTCTGTGTTGATACTGTATTTTCTGTGTGTGTTGATGATTTTGTGTCGATAGTGTATTTTCTGTGTGTGTTGATGATTTTGTGTTGATACTGTATTTTCTGTGTGTGTTGATGATTTTGTGTTGATACTGTATTAGCGGTGTGTGTTGATGATTTTGTGTTGATACTGTATTTTCTGTGTGTGTTGATGATTTTGTGTTGATACTGTATTTTCTGTGTGTGTTGATGATTTTGTGTTGATACTGTATTTTCTGTGTGTGTTGATGATTTTGTGTTGATACTGTATTTTCTGTGTGTGTTGATGATTTTGTGTTGATACTGTATTAGCGGTGTGTGTTGATGATTTTGTGTTGATACTGTATTTTCTGTGTGTGTTGATGATTTTGTGTTGATACTGTATTAGCGGTGTGTGTTGATGATTTTGTGTCGATACTGTATTTTCTGTGTGTGTTGATGATTCTGTGTTGATACTGTATTTGCGGTGTGTGTTGAGGATTTTGTGTTGATACTGTATTTGCGGTGTGTGTTGATGACTTTGTGTTGATACAGTATTTGCATGTGTGTGTTATTCTTTGCTAGATCTCAAGGAACCACTACCAGAATGCTCTAACAGCCAGTCTTATGGACAGTGTACCCCAGACCCCTGATCCCGACGGGAGACCCACCATCCCTGAGACCCGCTCCCACAGCATCGCCCTGCCCCTGACACACACATACACATACCTCCGACCCGTCCTGGAACAACACACACACACAGAGGACAACACTGGACCACTCACCTCACAGCTCAATGAGAGAAACCGCATCGTCCGTAAGTGGAGTGTGTGTGTGTGTGTGTGTGTGTGTGTGTGTGTGTGTGTGTGTGTGTGTGTGTGTGTGTGTGTGTGTGTGTGTGTGTGTGTGTGTGTGTGTGTGTGTGTGTGTGTGTGTGTATGTTACATAACCACCGTGGCAAACAGACAGTGTTTTTTCCCCATCTTCATTCTGTCAGACACACAGAATAGATGTGATTAGAAGGCTAAAATAGACAGAGTTTGAGGCATAAATAGCTACATTTTGTTGATCATTTGTCAGTATTTACTTCCAAAGGGATATTCATCTGAAATAGACTCTTGCTTCAGTTGAACACACACACCATAGGGTGACATGCCAGACAGTACAGGCCAGATGGTATCTGAAAAATCATGTAAGCCCTGAAACCAATCAGGTTTGGTTTATCTCATAATGCTTGTGAGTATGCATGTATGAACCTCTAACCTGCTCTCCTAAGCCTATGGTCTCTCTCTTTAAATCAGTGGTCTGTCCTCATTGAGGTGCAGCCTCTGTCCAGATTGTCACCATGGTACTCTGTCTCCCTCTACAGGCAGTAAGTCAGACGGACAGAGGAGTCCCAGTGATTCAGTGTTTCTACGGATGGATGACATACCCTACATCCAAGAGGACCTACAAAAACACCGTCAGGAAGGCCACCCAGAGGAGCCACTAGAGGAGAGACCGGAAGACCTCCCGGAAGATAGAAAGGAAGACCGTCTTGAAGACAGGCCCGAAGGCCGTATGAAAGACAGGCTGGAAGACTGTCCGGAAAACCGGTTAATTGAACGCCCAGAAGACCAGCTGGTAGAAATTCCGGAAGACCAGCTGGAAAGCCAAAAAGGGATCGGTGAGGAGAGAAGAGAGAGAGTTGTAAGCTGTTATAGCTGGTATATTCATGAGTGGTAACATTATTTAGTCCTCACAAGTCTAGTGAAGTAAAAAAATCCTCCCATGGAAACATTGCCAAGAACAGTGCCTTGGCCATGGTTTGCATAATTAATAGTATTTATTTATAGTCTTGTAGGTTGCAGCTCTTCTCATTTCTCTACTCCTCCTCCCCCTCTCTCTCTCTCTCACCCACACACTCTCTCTTGCCAACTCTTTTAATCCCTTGCCCACTTTCGCTCTCATTCACTCTCATCCTCTCACTCTCCCACCTAGATGCTGTTCCTGTGGAGTTAGATATCATCTGTTCTCTATCTGGCTCAGAGGAGACACTGGGGAAGAAGCTGCTACGTAAACTGAGTGAGTGATTGATCCTCCCCACATTCTACATTTGACCATAGATCAGTATTCATTCTTCTTCTAATTCTGCCCAACTGCTATTCTATGTTTAAATGGTAAATTAAAAGGTTATTTGTCATATGCAGAGATTGTTTGTATATGTTCGTGTTCTTATATTTTATTATTTATTATTGTTGTTGCATTGTTGAGAAGGAACCTGCAAGTAAGCATTTCATTGGACGGTGTATACCGTATGTATCCTGTACACACGACTAATCGTAGAACTTGAAGATGAAACTTGAACTTGACACGGTGTGCTATCCTTCCAGGTAACAAGAAGAAGAAAAAGTCCCGGGATGGGGAGAAGAGTGTGGAGGAAGGTTTGGAGCAGCCATCGGTGACCACCTAGCACCATGCCAGGTAGAGACAGCAGGGAAGACCTAGCATAGAGAAAGATATAGACTGGGAATAGACTGGCTCTGTTTCTCTCTCACTTCCCACTGGGAACTGGGTTAGAGTTTTGGTATGGACCAGACTATAGTACTTGTCAATAGATGTCGAGAACCTCAAGATCTCTCTCTGAAAGGTCCACTCCCCAGACCCAAACCCCCCCCCCCCCTGGATACCGTCTGTCCACTCCCCAGACCCAACCCTAACCCTAGATACCCTCTGTCCCCTCCCCACCCCAGACCCAACCCTAACCCTAGATACACTCTGTCCACTCCCCAGACCCAACCCTAACCCTAGATACACTCTGTCCACTACCCAGACCCAACCCTAACCCTAGAAACCCCCTGTCCCCTCCCCAGACCCAACCCTAACCCTAGATACCCTCTGTCCACTCCCCAGACCCAACCCTAACCCTAGATACCCTCTGTCCACTCCCCAGACCCAACCCTAACCCTGCATACCCTCTGTCCACTCCTCAGACCCAATCCTAACCCTGGATACCCTCTGTCCACTCCCCAGACCCAACCCTAACCCTAGATACCCTCTGTCCACTCCCCAGACTCAACCCTAACCCTAGATACCCTCTGTCCACTCCCCAGACTCAACCCTAACCCTAGATACCCTCTGTCCACTCCCCAGACCCAACCCTACCCCTGTATACCCTCTGTCCACTCCCCAGACCCAACCCTACCCCAGGATACCCTATGTCCACTCCCCAGACCCAACCCTACCCCTGTATACCCTCTGTCCACTCCCCAGACCCAACCCTAACCCTGGATACCCTCTGTCCACTCCCCAGACCCAACCCTAACCCTAGATACCCTCTGTCCACTCCCCAGACCCAACCCTACCCCTGTATACCCTCT
Organism: Oncorhynchus nerka; assembly: GCF_034236695.1. NCBI lineage: Eukaryota > Metazoa > Chordata > Actinopteri > Salmoniformes > Salmonidae > Oncorhynchus > Oncorhynchus nerka. The sequence goes on from NC_088423.1 coordinate 26,373,587, forward strand.
GTCCACTCCCCAGACCCAACCCTACCCCTGTATACCCTCTGTCCACTCCCCAGACCCAACCCTACCCCTGTATACCCTCTGTCCACTCCCCAGACCCAACCCTATCCCTGTATACCCTCTGTCCACTCCCTAGACCCAATCCTACCCCTGTATACCCTCTGTCCACTCCCCAGACCCAACCCTACCCCTGTATACCCTCTGTCCACTCCCCAGACCCAACCCTACCCCTGTATACCCTCTGTCCACTCCCCAGACCCAACCCTAACCCTGTATACCCTCTGTCCACTCCCCAGACCCAATCCTACCCCTGTATACCCTCTGTCCACTCCCCAGACCCAACCCTACCCCTGTATACCCTCTGTCCACTCCCCAGACCCAACCCTACCCCTGTATACCCTCTGTCCACTCCCCAGACACAACCCTACCCCTGTATACCCTCTGTCCACTCCCCAGACCCAACCCTACCCCTGTATACCCTCTGTCCACTCCCCAGACCCAACCCTACCCCTGTATACCCTCTGTCCACTCCCCAGACCCAACCCTACCCCTGTATACCCTCTGTCCACTCCCCAGACCCAACCCTACCCCTGTATACACTCTGTCCACTCCCCAGACCCAACCCTACCCCTGTATACCCTCTGTCCACTCCCCAGACCCAACCCTAACCCTGTATACCCTCTGTCCACTCCCCAGACCCAACCCTACCCCTGTATACACTCTGTCCACTCCCCAGACCCAACCCTACCCCTGTATACCCTCTGTCCACTCCCCAGACCCAACCCTACCCCTGTATACCCTCTGTCCATTCCCCAGACCCAACCCTACCCCTGTATACCCTCTGTCCACTCCCCAGACCCAACCCTACCCCTGTATACCCTCTGTCCACTCCCCAGACCCAACCCTACCCCTTTTTCCCCTTGTCCACTCCCCAGACCCAACCCTACCCCTGTATACCCTCTGTCCACTCCCCAGACCCAACCCTACCCCTGTATACCCTCTGTCCACTCCCAGACCCAACCCTACCCCTGTATACACTCTGTCCACTCCCCAGACCCAACCCTACCCCTGTATACACTCTGTCCACTCCCCAGACCCAACCCTACCCCTGTATACCCTCTGTCCACTCCACAGACCCAACCCTACCCCTGTATACCCTCTGTCCACTCCCCAGACCCAACCCTACCCCTGTATACCCTCTGTCCACTCCCCAGACCCAACCCTACCCCTGTATACCCTCTGTCCACTCCCCAGACCCAGCCCTACTCCTCTATACCCTCTGTCCACTCCCCAGACCCAACCCTACCCCTGTATACCCTCTGTCCACTCCCCAGACCCAACCCTACCCCTTTTCCCCTTGTCCACTCCCCAGACCCAACCCTACCCCTGTATACCCTCTGTCCACTCCCCAGATCCAACCCTACCCCTGTATACCCTCTGTCCACTCCCCAGACCCAACCCTACCCCTTTTTCCCCTTGTCCACTCCCCAGACCCAACCCTACCCCTGTATACCCTCTGTCCATTCCCCAGACCCAACCCTACCCCTGTATACCCTCTGTCCACTCCCCAGACCCAACCCTACCCCTGTATACCCTCTGTCCACTCCCCAGACCCAACCCTACCCCTTTTTCCCCTTGTCCACTCCCCAGACCCAACCCTACCCCTGTATACCCTCTGTCCACTCCCCAGACCCAACCCTACCCCTGTATACCCTCTGTCCACTCCCCAGACCCAACCCTACCCCTGTATACCCTCTGTCCACTCCCCAGACCCAACCCTACCCCTGTATACCCTCTGTCCACTCCCCAGACCCAACCCTACCCCTGTATACACTCTGTCCACTCCCCAGACCCAACCCTACCCCTGTATACACTCTGTCCACTCCCCAGACCCAACCCTACCCCTGTATACCCTCTGTCCACTCCACAGACCCAACCCTACCCCTGTATACCCTCTGTCCACTCCCCAGACCCAACCCTACCCCTGTATACACTCTGTCCACTCCCCAGACCCAACCCTACCCCTGTATACCCTCTGTCCACTCCCCAGACCCAACCCTACCCCTGTATACCCTCTGTCCACTCCCCAGACCCAACCCTACCCCTGTATACCCTCTGTCCACTCCCCAGACCCAACCCTAACCCTGGATACCCTCTGTCCACTCCCCAGACCCAACCCTACCCCTGTATACACTCTGTCCACTCCCCAGACCCAACCCTACCCCTGTATACCCTCTGTCCACTCCCCAGACCCAACCCTACCCCTGTATACCCTCTGTCCATTCCCCAGACCCAACCCTACCCTGTATACCCTCTGTCCACTCCCCAGACCCAACCCTACCCCTGTATACCCTCTGTCCACTCCCCAGACCCAACCCTACCCCTTTTTCCCCTTGTCCACTCCCCAGACCCAACCCTACCCCTGTATACCCTCTGTCCACTCCCCAGACCCAACCCTACCCCTGTATACCCTCTGTCCACTCCCCAGACCCAACCCTACCCCTGTATACACTCTGTCCACTCCCCAGACCCAACCCTACCCCTGTATACACTCTGTCCACTCCCCAGACCCAACCCTACCCCTGTATACCCTCTGTCCACTCCACAGACCCAACCCTACCCCTGTATACCCTCTGTCCACTCCCCAGACCCAACCCTACCCCTGTATACAGTCTGTCCACTCCCCAGACCCAACCCTACCCCTGTATACCCTCTGTCCACTCCCCAGACCCAACCCTACCCCTGTATACCCTCTGTCCACTCCCCAGACCCAGCCCTACTCCTGTATACCCTCTGTCCACTCCCCAGACCCAACCCTACCCCTGTATACCCTCTGTCCACTCCCCAGACCCAACCCTACCCCTTTTCCCCTTGTCCACTCCCCAGACCCAACCCTACCCCTGTATACCCTCTGTCCACTCCCCAGATCCAACCCTACCCCTGTATACCCTCTGTCCACTCCCCAGACCCAACCCTACCCCTTTTTCCCCTTGTCCACTCCCCAGACCCAACCCTACCCCTGTATACCCTCTGTCCATTCCCCAGACCCAACCCTACCCCTGTATACCCTCTGTCCACTCCCCAGACCCAACCCTACCCCTGTATACCCTCTGTCCACTCCCCAGACCCAACCCTACCCCTTTTTCCCCTTGTCCACTCCCCAGACCCAACCCTACCCCTGTATACCCTCTGTCCACTCCCCAGACCCAACCCTACCCCTGTATACCCTCTGTCCACTCCCCAGACACAACCCTACCCCTGTATACCCTCTGTCCACTCCCCAGACCCAACCCTACCCCTGTATATCCTCTGTCCACTCCCCAGACCCAACCCTACCCCTGTATACACTCTGTCCACTCCCCAGACCCAACCCTACCCCTGTATACACTCTGTCCACTCCCCAGACCCAACCCTACCCCTGTATACCCTCTGTCCACTCCACAGACCCAACCCTACCCCTGTATACCCTCTGTCCACTCCCCAGACCCAACCCTACCCCTGTATACACTCTGTCCACTCCCCAGACCCAACCCTACCCCTGTATACCCTCTGTCCACTCCCCAGACCCAACCCTACCCCTGTATACCCTCTGTCCACTCCCCAGACCCAACCCTACCCCTGTATACCCTCTGTCCACTCCCCAGACCCAACCCTAACCCTGGATACCCTCTGTCCACTCCCCAGACCCAACCCTACCCCTGTATACCCTCTGTCCACTCCCCAGACCCAACCCTACTCCTGTATACCCTCTGTCCACTCCCCAGACCCAACCCTACCCCTGTATACCCTCTGTCCACTCCCCAGACCCAACCCTACCCCTTTTTCCCCTTGTCCACTCCCCAGACCCAACCCTACCCCTGTATACCCTCTGTCCACTCCCCAGACCCAACCCTACCCCTGTATACCCTCTGTCCACTCCCCAGACCCAACCCTACCCCTTTTTCCCCTTGTCCACTCCCCAGACCCAACCCTACCCCTGTATACCCTCTGTCCACTCCCCAGACCCAACCCTACCCCTGTATACCCTCTGTCCACTCCCCAGACCCAACCCTACCCCTGTATACCCTCTGTCCACTCCCCAGACCTAACCCTACCCCTGTATACCCTCTGTCCACTCCCCAGACCCAACCCTACCCCTGTATACCCTCTGTCCACTCCCCAGACCCAACCCTACCCCTGTATACCCTCTGTCCACTCCCCAGACCCAACCCTACCCCTGTATACCCTCTGTCCACTCCCCAGACCCAACCCTATCCCTGTATACCCTCTGTCCACTCCCCAGACCCAACCCTACCCCTGTATACCCTCTGTCCACTCCCCAGACCCAACCCTACCCCTGTATACCCTCTGTCCACTCCCCAGACCCAACCCTACCCCTGTATACCCTCTGTCCACTCCCCAGACCCAACCCTAACCCTGTATACCCTCTGTCCACTCCCCAGACCCAACCCTACCCCTGTATACCCTCTGTCCACTCCCCAGACCCAACCCTACCCCTGTACACCCTCTGTCCACTCCCCAGACCCAACCCTACCCCTGTATACCCTCTGTCCACTCCCCAGACCCAACCCTACCCCTGTATACCCTCTGTCCACTCCCCAGACCCAACCCTACCCCTGTATACCCTCTGTCCACTCCCCAGACCCAACCCTACCCCTGTATACCCTCTGTCCACTCCCCAGACCCAACCCTACCCCTGTATACCCTCTGTCCACTCCCCAGACCCAACCCTACCCCTTTTTCCCCTTGTCCACTCCCCAGACCCAACCCTACCCCTGTATACCCTCTGTCCACTCCCCAGACCCAACCCTACCCCTGTATACCCTCTGTCCACTTCCCAGACCCAACCCTACTCCTGTATACCCTCTGTCCACTCCCCAGACCCAACCCTACCCCTGTATACCCTCTGTCCACTCCCCAGACCCAACCCTACCCCTTTTTCCCTTGTCCACTCCCCAGACCCAACCCTACCCCTGTATACCCTCTGTCCACTCCCCAGATCCAACCCTACCCCTGTATACCCTCTGTCCACTCCCCAGACCCAACCCTACCCCTTTACCCCTTGTCCACTCCCCAGACCCAACCCTACCCCTGTATACCCTCTGTCCATTCCCCAGACCCAACCCTACCCCTGTATACCCTCTGTCCACTCCCCAGACCCAACCCTACCCCTGTATACCCTCTGTCCACTCCCCAGACCCAACCCTACCCCTTTTTCCCTTGTCCACTCCCCAGACCCAACCCTATCCCTGTATACCCTCTGTCCACTCCCCAGACCCAACCCTACCCCTGTATACCCTCTGTCCACTCCCCAGACCCAACCCTACCCCTGTATACCCTCTGTCCACTCCCCAGACCCAACCCTACCCCTGTATACCCTCTGTCCACTCCCCAGACCCAACCCTACCCCTGTATACACTCTGTCCACTCCCCAGACCCAACCCTACCCCTGTATACACTCTGTCCACTCCCCAGACCCAACCCTACCCCTGTATACCCTCTGTCCACTCCACAGACCCAACCCTACCCCTGTATACCCTCTGTCCACTCCCCAGACCCAACCCTACCCCTGTATACACTCTGTCCACTCCCCAGACCCAACCCTACCCCTGTATACACTCTGTCCACTCCCCAGACCCAACCCTACCCCTGTATACCCTCTGTCCACTCCCCAGACCCAACCCTACCCCTGTATACCCTCTGTCCACTCCCCAGACCCAACCCTAACCCTGGATACCCTCTGTCCACTCCCCAGACCCAACCCTACCCCTGGATACCCTCTGTCCACTCCCCAGACCCAACCCTACCCCTGTATACCCTCTGTCCACTCCCCAGACCCAACCCTACTCCTGTATACCCTCTGTCCACTCCCCAGACCCAACCCTACCCCTGTATACCCTCTGTCCACTCCCCAGACCCAACCCTACCCCTTTTTCCCTTGTCCACTCCCCAGACCCAACCCTACCCCTGTATACCCTCTGTCCACTCCCCAGACCCAACCCTACCCCTGTATACCCTCTGTCCACTCCCCAGACCCAACCCTACCCCTTTTTCCCTTGTCCACTCCCCAGACCCAACCCTACCCCTGTATACCCTCTGTCCACTCCCCAGACCCAACCCTACCCCTGTATACCCTCTGTCCACTCCCCAGACCCAACCCTACCCCTGTATACCCTCTGTCCACTCCCCAGACCCAACCCTACCCCTGTATACCCTCTGTCCACTCCCCAGACCCAACCCTACCCCTGTATACCCTCTGTCCACTCCCCAGACCCAACCCTACCCCTGTATACCCTCTGTCCACTCCCCAGACCCAACCCTACCCCTGTATACCCTCTGTCCACTCCCCAGACCCAACCCTATCCCTGTATACCCTCTGTCCACTCCCCAGACCCAACCCTACCCCTGTATACCCTCTGTCCACTCCCCAGACCCAACCCTACCCCTGTATACCCTCTGTCCACTCCCCAGACCCAACCCTACCCCTGTATACCCTCTGTCCACTCCCCAGACCCAACCCTAACCCTGTATACCCTCTGTCCACTCCCCAGACCCAACCCTACCCCTGTATACCCTCTGTCCACTCCCCAGACCCAACCCTACCCCTGTACACCCTCTGTCCACTCCCCAGACCCAACCCTACCCCTGTATACCCTCTGTCCACTCCCCAGACCCAACCCTACCCCTGTATACCCTCTGTCCACTCCCCAGACCCAACCCTACCCCTGTATACCCTCTGTCCACTCCCCAGACCCAACCCTACCCCTGTATACCCTCTGTCCACTCCCCAGACCCAACCCTACCCCTGTATACCCTCTGTCCACTCCCCAGACCCAACCCTACCCCTTTTTCCCCTTGTCCACTCCCCAGACCCAACCCTACCCCTGTATACCCTCTGTCCACTCCCCAGACCCAACCCTACCCCTGTATACCCTCTGTCCACTCCCCAGACCCAACCCTACCCCTGTATACCCTCTGTCCACTCCCCAGACCCAACCCTACCCCTGTATACCCTCTGTCCACTCCCCAGACCCAACCCTACCCCTGTATACCCTCTGTCCACTCCCCAGACCCAACCCTACCCCTGTATACCCTCTGTCCACTCCCCAGACCCAACCCTACCCCTGTATACCCTCTGTCCACTCCCCAGACCCAACCCTATCCCTGTATACCCTCTGTCCACTCCCCAGACCCAACCCTACCCCTGTATACCCTCTGTCCACTCCCCAGACCCAACCCTACCCCTGTATACCCTCTGTCCACTCCCCAGACCCAACCCTACCCCTGTATACCCTCTGTCCACTCCCCAGACCCAACCCTAACCCTGTATACCCTCTGTCCACTCCCCAGACCCAACCCTACCCCTGTACACCCTCTGTCCACTCCCCAGACCCAACCCTACCCCTGTATACCCTCTGTCCACTCCCCAGACCCAACCCTACCCCTGTATACCCTCTGTCCACTCCCCAGACCCAACCCTACCCCTGTATACCCTCTGTCCACTCCCCAGACCCAACCCTACCCCTGTATACCCTCTGTCCACTCCCCAGACCCAACCCTACCCCTGTATACCCTCTGTCCACTCCCCAGACCCAACCCTACCCCTTTTTCCCCTTGTCCACTCCCCAGACCCAACCCTACCCCTGTATACCCTCTGTCCACTCCCCAGACCCAACCCTACCCCTGTATACCCTCTGTCCACTCCCCAGACCCAACCCTACCCCTTTTTCCCCTTGTCCACTCCCCAGACCCAACCCTACCCCTGTATACCCTCTGTCCACTCCCCAGACTCAACCCTACCCCTGTATACCCTCTGTCCACTCCCCAGACCCAACCCTACCCCTGTATACCCTCTGTCCACTCCCCAGACCCAACCCTACCCCTGTATACCCTCTGTCCACTCCCCAGACCCAACCCTACCCCTGTATACCCTCTGTCCACTCCCCAGACCCAACCCTACCCCTGTATACCCTCTGTCCACTCCCCAGACCCAACCCTACCCCTGTATACCCTCTGTCCACTCCCCAGACCCAACCCTACCCCTGTATACACTCTGTCCAATCCCCAGACCCAACCCTACCCCTGTATACACTCTGTCCACTCCCCAGACCCAACCCTACCCCTGTATACCCTCTGTCCACTCCCCAGACCCAACCCTACCCCTGTATACCCTCTGTCCACTCCCCAGACCCAACCCTACCCCTGTATACCCTCTGTCCACTCCCCAGACCCAACCCTACCCCTGTATACCCTCTGTCCACTCCCCAGACCCAACCCTACCCCTGTATACCCTCTGTCCACTCCCCAGACCCAACCCTACCCCTGTATACCCTCTGTCCACTCCCCAGACCCAACCCTAACCCTGTATACCCTCTGTCCACTCCCCAGACCCAACCCTACCCCTGTATACCCTCTGTCCACTCCCCAGACCCAACCCTACCCCTGTACACCCTCTGTCCACTCCCCAGACCCAACCCTACCCCTGTATACCCTCTGTCCACTCCCCAGACCCAACCCTACCCCTGTATACCCTCTGTCCACTCCCCAGCCCCAACCCTACCCCTGTATACCCTCTGTCCACTCCCCAGACCCAACCCTACCCCTGTATACCCTCTGTCCACTCCCCAGACCCAACCGTAAGAAATCTGAACGCACTAGCAACACAAAGTTTATGTAATTATACTTTCCTGAAGATATATTGACTCATATTCCTACCTGCAACAGGACCGACCACATTGACAAGCGGTAAAGTTAAAATATAATTTTATTCAACATTCTGGCTCGTAGAGGTCGTGAGAGGAAACTTTCCCGAACCAAACGCTCATTTATGCCCGATGTAGAATTCAATGAATTCAATGAAATTCAACGTTGTGTTTCCAGGCTGGCTGGGTAACAGACTACGGAAACATTATGACTTTAATTGACTTTACTGTATGTTTCTGTTGAGTTACCTTTCAGCCACCCATCTCTACTGTGCTAGTGGAGTCTGAAGAGGAAGAAGAAGAATAAACTAAATGAAGAGAAAAATAAGAGGGAAATAGCAAGTCTAGATCTGAGCCATCTTCTAAATCTTTTTTATTGCTCAACCAAGAAGACAACAATTTCTGTCTTCTACCATCAGATGATCGTTTCTTATTACCAAGTGCTTTCTGCACAGGGAACTGTCCTTATCATAGAATAGAGTACTTCTATCAGTCAATCAACTGTGGTTGATAGGAGTCCTGCCATATAAATGCCATCCACACTGCCAGTGTTCTGATGACACATAAGGAAGAAACAGCCAACACACACCAGCCATGAGAACAAGCACAATGTCTACAACCACAGGGACTTTATGCTGATTTAAAGGAGTCTGTCATTTCTTTGTCCCATGTGGCAACCGGAGGATTTTTTTTATGCACAAACAGTCTTGTCTCAAGCAAAAACACCACACACACACACACACACACACACACACACATTTAGTTCCATTGAAGTCAATTGACTCCTAGTCAATACTTTTTACCAGATTTTAAAAAGCCATATAATAACTAACATACCTGCCAGCATAAAGAAGGGATATGCAATATTCACAATCCCAAAAATGTAGGTTGCGTGTTACCTAGATTTGAACAGGTATTTTATTATGATTAGATAATATGATGATTTGACATATTTATGATGATTGGATGATATTTGATCATTTGATTTATAATATGGTGATTAATTGGTAACCTGTAATGAATAGGTTGTTTTAACAGCAATTGTTCAGTCATTTCCTGTTTGCTAGCGTTCTAATAGTTTGCCTAATTTCAGTTTGTGACAAAACAAGCAGGTGTAGTGTAGAGCATCATTGTACCATCTAAACTGCTTTGAGATTTTTTCCAAAACCAAATATATTTTATGTTCAGCTGTTTGAAGCTGGTGTACAAAACCCAAAGTAAAAGATGCAAAAACAAAATGATGTATAATAATATGGTGATTAATTGGTCATCTGTAATGAATAGGTTGTTTTAACAGCATGTACCTAGAACAACTCCTGCCTGCCATATCATTTCCTTTATCATCATAATATAGATACACACACACACACACACACACACACACACTAAATGTGCCATCTCCATATCACCATGACATAAAGCAGTCACCATGAGTGTGACATTGCAGTAGGTAACAGTTGTAACACCCTATCTGTGTATATCCCCATGATGAAGTGAAGTGTTACTCTCACATGCATGCTATTACTACAGATGCAAACACAACAGGTTAACTATTCTCTTTGAAGAGACCCCTCCAGGGACACGCAAGGGCATAGGAACACAGGGGGCTGGGGGCTAAGCTTCTGGGATGAGAGGCTGCAGATACAGGAGCCTGGAGGCTAGGGATGTTTGGTTTATACAGTGACACAGGAGATGGGTGTATGAAGGGCACTGCTTACTGCTTTCCCAGTAGAATATATTCCTATTTAAGGACAACGCCTTGGGCTAGGTACTCAGCTTGATGCAGACAGGAGCATGACGCAAACCTGTGATTATGAAAGACCAGGCTGACGTGGAGATGTAGTTTGATGGGAGGTTCTAGTGTATAGAAAACTGATAAGCAATACATAAGCATGAGAAGAAAATACCTGAGTGTAATATTAGGTGACAGCTGCACAGAGTATCAGGACAGTGTAACATGCTCAAGGACAGACACCCTTGTAAAGTCAGCCAGGCACCGATTAAAAGATATATACTGTTTTATAGGAATGTATACCAATGTACACAGGGGTTCATAGTTAGAATTAGAGATGTACAGAGAGAGATTACATTTTATAGTGCCCTTTATTATATAGGTGGTCAGACAATGGGCTCTGTCCTATTCATCTGTAGCAATAATAATTCCCTAGAACCTGCCTGAGACCATCACTATTCCCTACTGCTATTAGACTGGACTTCGATTGAGTTGCTCTGTATTGCACAATACTGACAGATGAGAGCATAGAGAGGGTGAGTGGGAGGGAAGATGAAAGGTAGTGAAAGAGAGCAGGAGAGAGGAAAGGAGAGGGACAGAAGGGAAAGTGGGAGGAGACGTGACGCAGTCTGACGTCAAGCCACTGCCTTCCTTGACGCACGCAAAAACACACGCATTCAGTACCGAACTGCTTTACAGAAGAATAACTAAGAAACCAAGCACTCTCTCAGCCTCATGCTCTCAGAGAACACATTTGGTGAGGGTGACAGGAATACAGTAGATAGTGGTAGCTTTTAAATAGATTATAAGGGACAGGAGGATATGTAAGGGGACATTTGATTAATTTTCTTCCCGGAATGTGCGAATTTAGTAATGTTTTAACAGTTTAAAACATGATCTTCAGAATATTAGGGTTTTCAGGATATCAGACCTCCCAATGTATTAAAAACGATGAAATCCTCAATAAAAAGATTCTAACAGATTCATATCTGACTTGTTGTTCTGAATTCCATTTGTGTATTGATAGTGTTCTTGGCTTTCTGCACTGATCCCCAATGTCATGAGAAACATACACCAAAGAGACAACTTGCACAAACAAAATGTATTTTGCATCCTGGCTCTCAGATGGAAAGAACTGTCATTATATTGTGTTGTGCAGACATTTATTAAAGGATTTGAGTCATACCCCCTTGAGATACATAGGCATTCACAGCATTTGTTAGTGCATTTGATTTGTGCAATTTTGAACAATACACGTATACCACTGAGATGTCAGATACTGATAATAATAATAACAACAGAGAGCGACCGCTTCGGAATAGACTGATTGGACATTCACATTGAGCAGATCCTTCTTTCAAACGTTGAAACAAAAATAACAGGGATTGTTGCTCTCTGATTGAGAACAGTCCTGTTTGTCCCTATTGAATGCACGCCAGGACTTCGAACGTGAAATTCAACAGAGAGTTACACAGTTTAAGTCTGAGGTACTGATACATAATTTTTACTTCATCATCTTGGGCCAAAATAAACATGATTGTAAATATAACGTCCATAGTTCAAGTTCAATATTAGCATCCTTATTACATAGCTACATCTCTTCGACATACATTTAGTGCATGACTGATTTGGTCAATTGATTGTTTTTCACTCTAGTACTTGTTGTATGCTTTCAAGTCAAGTACTGATTACTTGGTCACAGTTAATATTTAGGTTCTCTTTCAAGTGGACACAAACAACTCCTATGAGGTATGCAGGTGGGTAAGTCAAACAGACAAGGGAATGCGCCTTTCACAGTTGGAATGAAATCTGCATAAAAATGGGTCGTTCTTGAATTGCGATGGCATTCCTTTTTTTTAATACGTTCTCCCGATTGCACCTTATAGTACCCAAATACATTTAAAGGTGCAATTTGCAGAAATCGTTCCGTCATTTCCTGTTTGCTAGCGTTCTAATAGTTTGCCTAATTTCAGTTTGTGACAAAACAAGCAGGTATAGTGTAGAGAATCATTGTACCATCTAAACCGCTTTGAGATATTTTTTCCAAAACCAAATATATTTCATGTTCAGCTGTTTGAAGCTGGTGTACAAAACCCAAAGTAAAAGATGCAAAAACTAAACTTAAGAACGGGAAGCATAGAAATAGTGCACATAGAACATATCTACCGCATCTTAGACTTGCTTTCAATGAGAATTCCAAATCTATAACTTACAATTCAACGTGAATTTGGTCAGGTCACCCAAAACATTACTACTGCAGCTTTAAATAAAAAATAAATACAAATGAGGTACATTTGTTTCAAAATGCCAGGCCCACATCCCACCGCAATTCAACGACCCAAACAATACTAATCATAAGGTAATGTTAATAATATTAATAAGCAATGGAAGATCGCCTTCACCAGCACTGCGGGAGCTAGTCCTAATACATCCAGAAACACTTGGGCTGTGTCGCAATAGTTTAAACAATATAGCTTATTTTCCATATCTCCTTTCCTTGTGTCCTTCCCTCCATGATCACTGATCTGGCTGGACACGATAGGTTGAAGGAACATCAGTTGTAATGAAGGAGATGAGGAAAGGAAGCCATTTCAGAGTATTAAGACTCAGCCAGCTAGTGCTTAGTGTGGAACCACACAGCAGCTAAAATGCCCTGACACACAGTGCTTAATCAGTAAACAGGACTTCAACACTACTGAACAAAAACAGTACAAATGAAATCACTCCACACTCTACTGCAAGCAGCAGTGATGACACACAGGGATGATACCCACACAGAGACACACAGACAAATCATGAACACTTCTCTTTAGCCTTTACGCTGCCTGTGCATTCATTTAAGTGTTCAAATACAATGTATCTATAGACAACAAGTGACATTATAGGCCCAGCATAAGCTAGTGTGCTGGGAGTTGGGAATGGGGCTTATTATATATGTTTGGTCCAATACATTATACACACACACACACACACACAAACACAGCTGGTGGGGGGCAGGAGGGAGTGCTGGTGGTTGTGGGTAGTGTAGTCTTCTACTGGACGTTGACAACAGTCTCGTGGATAGACTCGGCCACATAGTCGATGTTCTTAGTGGTCAGACCACACATGTTGATACGACCGCTGGCCATTAGGTAGATACTCCTCTCCTTGATCATGTACTCCACTTGTTTAGCTGAACAGAGAGAGGGAGAGAAAATATTAAAAGGTATGACATCACAAATATAATATTTTCAGAACGTACAACATATACTATCGGTGTGAAAGGAGAGTTAAAGAAGAGAGGATATTTCTGTGCCAGTGTGCTGTGTACATGTGTATACTGAGTAGAACTACCCCCCGTTCAGTTAAGGCATCATTGAGCCTTAGCATCAGTGCTCTCTATGGGAAGCTGTTTCCTGGTTCTAACAGCTTTTTGAAGCTCTATGGAAGACAGCACAGCACAGGGGAGTTTAATGTTCATCCAGGAAGTTACTTCACACAAACAGTAATGAGGATGTGCTCAGCGGACTGGTGAAGCAAAACATAGCTGGGTGGGGAGTGTATGTGTGTGTTTAAGACTAGAGAGGAAAAGAGAGGTATGCATTTGTTTGCATTCATTTGTGTGTGTATGTCTGTGTGCTTACGGTTGAGGCCAGTGAAGCTGAACATGCCGATCTGCTGTGTGATGTGGTCCCATGTTCCTGGGGTTTCCAGAGCCTGCAGTTTAGCCTGCAGTGAAGCCCTCATCAACAACACACGGTCTGCCATGGTCTTCACATTATCCTTCCTACAACAGAGAGACAGGGAGACCGAGAGAGAGAGAGACAGGGTTAGACAGAGAGACAGGGTTGAACAGAGAGACAGGGTTAAACAGAGAGACAGGGTTAGACGGAGAGACAGGGTTAGACAGAGAGACAGGGTTAGACAGAGAGACAGGGTTAGACAGAGAGACAGGGTTAGACAGAGAGACAGGGTTAGACAGAGAAACAGGGTTAGACAGAGAGACAGAGACAGAGAGACAGGGTTAGACAGAGAGACAGGGTTAGACAGAGAGACAGGGTTAGACAGAGAAACAGGGTTAGACAGAGAGACAGGGTTAGACAGAGAGACAGGGTTAGACAGAGAGACAGGGTTAGACAGAGAAACAGGGTTAGACAGAGAGACAGGGTTAGACAGAGAGACAGGGTTAGACAGAGAGACAGGGTTGAACAGAGAGACAGGGTTAAACAGAGAGACAGGGTTAGACAGAGAGACAGGGTTAGACAGAGAGACAGGGTTAGGAGAGACAGGGTTAGAGACAGGGTTAGACAGAGAGACAGGGTTAGACAGAGAGACAGGGTTAGACAGAGAGAGAGACAGGGTTAGACAGAGACAGGGTTAGACAGGGTTAGACAGAGAGACAGGGTTAGACAGAGAGACAGGGTTAGACAGAGAGAGAACAGGGTTAGACAGAGAGACAGGGTTAGACAGAGACAGACAGGGTTAGACAGAGAGACAGGGTTAGACAGAGAGACAGGGTTAGACGGAGGAACAGGGTTAGACAGAGAGACAGGGTTAGACAGAGAGACAGGGATAGACAGAGAGACAGGGTTAGACAGAGAGACAGGGTTAGACAGAGAGACAGGGTTAGACAGAGAGACAGGGTTAGAAGGAGAGACAGGGTTAGACAGAGAGACAGGGTTAGACAGAGAGACAGGGTTAGACGGAGAGAGAGTGTTAGATGGAGAGACAGTGTTACAGAGAAACAGGGTTAGACAGAGAGACAGTGTTACAGAGAAACAGGGTTAGACAGAGAGACAGGGTTAGACAGAGAGACAGTGTTAGACAGAGAGACAGGGTTAGACGGAGAGACAGGGTTAGACAGAGAGACAGGGTTAGACAGAGAGACAGGGTTAGACGGAGAGACAGGGTTAGACAGAGAGACAGGGTTAGATGGAGAGACAGTGTTAGACAGAGAAACAGGGTTAGACAGAGAAACCGTGTTAGATGGAGAGACAGGGTTAGACGGAGAGACAGGGTTAGATGGAGAGACAGTGTTAGATGGAGAGACAGGGTTAGACAGAGAAACAGGGTTAGACAGAGAAACAGGGTTAGACAGAGAGACAGGGTTAGACAGAGAGACAGGGATAGACAGAGAGACAGGGTTAGACAGAGAGACAGGGTTAGACAGAGAGACAGGGATAGATGGAGAGACAGTGTTAGATGGAGAGACAGGGTTAGACAGAGAATCAGGGTTAGACAGAGAAACAGGGTTAGACAGAGAAACAGGGTTAGACAGAGAGACAGGGTTAGACAGAGAGACAGGGTTAGACAGAGAGACAGGGTTAGACAGAGAAACAGGGTTAGACAGAGAGACAGGGTTAGATGGAGAGACAGGGTTAGACAGAGAAACAGGGTTAGACAGAGAAACAGGGTTAGACAGAGACAGAGAGACAGGGTTAGATGGAGAGACAGGGTTAGTTTAGACAGAGAGACAGGGTTAGACAGGACAGGGTTAGACAGGGTTAGACAGAGAAACAGGGTTAGACAGAGAGACAGGGTTAGACAGAGAGACAGGGTTAGACGGAGAAACAGGGTTAGACAGAGAGACAGGGTTAGACAGAGAAACAGAGAGAGAGACAGGGTTAGACAGAGAGACAGGGTTAGACAGAGAAACAGGGTTAGACAGAGACACAGGGTTAGACAGAGAGACAGGGTTAGACAGAGAGACAGGGTTAGACAGAGAGACAGGGTTAGACAGAGTTAGACAGGGTTAGACAGGGTTAGACAGAGAGACAGGGTTAGACAGGAGAGACAGGGTTAGACAGAGAGACAGGGTTAGACAGAGAGACAGGGTTAGACAGGGTTAGAGAGAGAGTGTTAGATGGAGAGACAGTGTTACAGAGAAACAGGGTTAGACAGAGAGACAGTGTTAGACAGAGAAACAGGGTTAGACAGAGAGACAGGGTTAGACAGAGAGAGACAGTGTTAGACAGAGACAGAGAGACAGGGTTAGACGGAGAGACAGGGTTAGAGAAACAGAGAGAGACAGGGTTAGACAGAGAGACAGGGTTAGACAGAGAAACAGGAGAGAGAGACAGGGTTAGACGGAGAGACAGGGTTAGATGGAGAGACAGTGTTAGACAAAGAAACAGGGTTAGACAGAGAAACCGTGTTAGATGGAGAGACAGGGTTAGACGGAGAGACAGGGTTAGATGGAGAGACAGTGTTAGATGGAGAGACAGGGTTAGACAGAGAAACAGGGTTAGACAGAGAAACAGGGTTAGACAGAGAGACAGGGTTAGACAGAGAGACAGGGATAGATGGAGAGACAGTGTTAGATGGAGAGACAGGGTTAGACAGAGAAACAGGGTTAGACAGAGAAACAGGGTTAGACAGAGAAACAGGGTTAGACAGAGAGACAGGGTTAGACAGAGAGACAGGGTTAGACAGAGAGACAGGGTTAGACAGAGAGACAGGGTTAGACAGAGAAACAGGGTTAGACAGAGAGAGGGTTAGACAGGGTTAGATGGAGAGACAGGGTTAGACAGAGAAACAGGGTTAGACAGAGAAACAGGGTTAGACAGAGAGACAGGGTTAGACAGAGAGACAGGGTTAGATGGAGACAGGAGAGACAGGGTTAGACAGAGAGACAGGGTTAGACAGAGAAACAGAGACAGAGAGACAGGGTTAGACAGGAGAGACAGGGTTAGACAGAGAGACAGGGTTAGACAGAGAGACAGGGTTAGACAGAGAGACAGGGTTAGACAGAGACAGACAGTGGGTTAGATGGAGAGACAGGGTTAGATGGAGAGACAGGGTTAGACAGAGAGACAGGGTTAGACAGAGAGACAGGGTTAGACAGGAGAGACAGGGTTAGACAGAGAAACAGGGTTAGACAGAGAGACAGGGTTAGACAGAGAGACAGGGTTAGATGGAGAGACAGGGTTAGGGTTTAGACAGAGAAACAGGGTTAGACAGAGAGACAGGGTTAGACAGAGAGACAGGGTTAGACAGAGAGACAGTGTTAGATGGAGAGAGAGACAGGGTTAGAGGAGAGAGAGACAGGGTTAGACAGAGAACAGGGTTAGACAGAGAGACAGGGTTAGACAGAGACAGGGTTAGACAGGGTTAGACAGAGAAACAGGGTTAGACAGGGTTAGACAGAGAAACAGGGTTAGACAGAGAGACAGGGTTAGACAGAGAGAGACAGGGTTAGACAGAGAAACAGGGTTTAGACAGAGAGACAGGGTTAGATGGAGAGACAGGGTTAGACAGAGAAACAGGGTTAGACAGAGAGACAGGGTTAGACAGAGAGACAGGGTTAGACAGAGAGACAGTTTTAGATGGAGAGACAGGGTTAGATGGAGAGACAGGGTTAGACAGAGAGACAGGGTTAGACAGAGAGACAGGGTTAGACAGAGAGACAGGGTTAGACGGAGAGACAGTGTTAGATGGAGAGACAGGGTTAGATGGAGACAGGGGGTTAGACAGAGAGACATGGTTAGACAGAGAGACAGGGTTAGACAGAGAGACAGGGTTAGATGGAGAGACAGGGTTAGACGGAGAGACAGGGTTAGATGGAGAGGGTTAGACAGTGTTAGATGGAGAGACAGGGTTAGACAGAGAAACAGGGTTAGACAGAGAAACAGGGTTAGACGGAGAGACAGGGTTAGATGGAGAGAAACAGGGTTAGACAGACAGAGAACAGGGTTAGACAGAGAGACAGGGGGTTAGACAGAGAGACAGGGTTAGAGAGAAACAGGGTTAGACAGAGAAAGGGTTAGACAGAGAGACAGGGTTAGAGAGAAACAGGGTTAGAGAGAGAAACAGGGTTAGACAGAGAAACAGGGTTAGACAGAGAAACAGGGTTAGACAGAGAGACAGGGTTAGATGGAGAAACAGGGTTAGACAGAGAAACAGGGTTAGACAGAGAGACAGGGTTAGACAGAGAGACAGGGTTAGACAGAGAAACAGGGTTAGACAGAGAAACAGGGTTAGACAGAGAGACAGGGTTAGACAGAGAGACAGGGTTAGACAGAGAAACAGGGTTAGACAGAGAAACAGGGTTAGACAGAGAGACAGGGTTAGACAGAGAAACAGGGTTAGACAGAGAAACAGGGTTAGACAGAGAGACAGGGTTAGATGGAGAGACAGTGTTAGATGGAGAGACAGGGTTAGACAGAGAGACAGGGTTAGACAGAGAAACAGGGTTAGACAGAGAGACAGGGTTAGACAGAGAAACAGGGTTAGACAGAGAAGCAGGGTTAGACAGAGAGACAGGGTTAGACAGAGAAACAGGGTTAGACAGAGAAACAGGGTTAGACAGAGAGACAGGGTTAGACAGAGAGACAGGGTTAGACAGAGAAACAGGGTTAGACAGAGAGACAGGGTTAGACAGAGAAACAGAGTTAGACAGAGAGACAGGGTTAGACAGAGAAACAGGGTTAGACAGAGAAACAGGGTTAGACAGAGAGACAGAGACAGAGAAACAGGGTTAGACAGAGAGACAGGGTTAGACAGAGAGACAGGGTTAGACAGGGTTAGAGAGACAGGGTTAGACAGAGAAACAGGGTTAGACAGAGAGACAGGGTTAGACAGAGAGACAGGGTTAGACAGAGAGACAGGGTTAGACAGAGAAACAGGGTTAGACAGAGAAACAGGGTTAGACAGAGAAACAGGGTTAGACAGAGAGACAGGGTTAGACAGAGAGACAGGGTTAGACAGAGAAACAGGGTTAGATGGAGAGACAGGGTTAGACAGAGAGACAGGGTTAGACAGGGAGACAGGGTTAGACAGAGAAACAGGGTTAGACAGAGAAACAGGGTTAGACAGAGAGACAGGGTTAGACAGAGAGACAGGGTTAGACAGAGAGACAGGGTTAGACAGAGAGACAGGGTTAGATGGAGAGACAGGGTTAGACAGAGAAACAGGGTTAGACAGAGAGACAGGGTTAGACAGAGAGACAGGGTTAGACAGAGAGACAGTGTTAGATGGAGAGACAGGGTTAGATGGAGAGACAGGGTTAGATGGAGAGACAGGGTTAGACGGAGAGACAGGGTTAAACAGAGAGACAGGGTTAAACAGAGAGACAGGGTTAGACGGAGAGACAGGGTTAGACGGAGAGACAGGGTTAAACAGAGAGACAGGGTTAAACAGAGAGACAGGGTTAGACGGAGAGACAGGGTTAGACGGAGAGACAGGGTTAGACAGAGAGACAGGGTTAGACAGAGAGACAGGGTTAGACGGAGAGACAGGGTTAGACAGAGAAACAGGGTTAGACAGAGAGACAGGGTTAGATGGAGAGACAGGGTTAGACAGAGAAACAGGGTTAGACAGAGAGACAGGGTTAGACAGAGAGACAGGGTTAGACAGAGAGACAGTGTTAGATGGAGAGACAGGGTTAGATGGAGAGACAGTGTTACAGAGAAACAGGGTTAGACAGAGAGACAGGGTTAGACAGAGAGACAGGGTTAGACAGAGAGACAGGGTTAGACAGAGAGACAGGGTTAGACGGAGAGACAGGGTTAGACAGAGAAACAGGGTTAGACAGAGAGACAGGGTTAGATGGAGAGACAGGGTTAGACAGAGAAACAGGGTTAGACAGAGAGACAGGGTTAGACAGAGAGACAGGGTTAGACAGAGAGACAGTTTTAGATGGAGAGACAGGGTTAGATGGAGAGACAGGGTAAGACAGAGAGACAGGGTTAGACAGAGAGACAGGGTTAGACAGAGAGACAGGGTTAGACGGAGAGACAGTGTTAGATGGAGAGACAGGGTTAGATGGAGACAGGGTTAGACAGAGAGACATGGTTAGACAGAGAGACAGGGTTAGACAGAGAGACAGGGTTAGATGGAGAGACAGGGTTAGACGGAGAGACAGGGTTAGATGGAGAGACAGTGTTAGATGGAGAGACAGGGTTAGACAGAGAAACAGGGTTAGACAGAGAAACAGGGTTAGACGGAGAGACAGGGTTAGATGGAGAGACAGGGTTAGACAGAGAAACAGGGTTAGACAGAGAAACAGGGTTAGACAGACAGAGAGGGGGAGGAAGGGAGGATATAGATCTACGTTTTGACCACTCATGTTTAATTGTTGGATGTGCATACACTACTTTTGTGATGTCTGTGTGTGTGTACCCACCATTCAGCGAAGAGTTCAGGTGTGTTGAGTGTGATGGCGACCAGCCTTGCACCCTGGGAGGGAGGGTTGGACCAGGTTACCCTGACAATCTTCTCCATCTGAGATAGAACTCTCTTCAGGTTGTCAGAATCACGAGCTACAATAGTCAGGTTCCCCACACGCTCATCTGCCAGCACACAGAAACTTTATTTAGGGTTCCCTGCAGTTTACAGATTGCATTATGTACATATATCACATTTGAAATGTGTGTGTGCGTGTTATGTGTAAAGAATACATAGATTGGTTTCATATGTTTCAATGCATCTTACAGTGTGTGTGTGAGTGCATGTGTGTTAATCTTGGCAGCAATTTTAGATTTAGTTTTAGTCTTAAAATACCTTTTTAATTAAAGTCAAATTTTTGTCCTTTCATCCGTTAGTTTTAGTTATTATCAGTCGACTAAAAGTCTGAACTATTTTAGTCACAGCCATTTTAGTCACATATTCTTTTATATATTTTGTACTTAACCTTTATTTAACTCTGTCAGTTAAGAACAAATTCTTATTTACAATGACGGCCTACCCCGGCCAAACCCTAACGACGTTGGGCTAATTGTGCGCCGCCCTATGGGACTCCCAATCATGGCCGGTTGTGATACAGCCTGGAATCAAACCAGGGTCTGTAGTGACGCCTCTGACCCAGAAGCTTATAAGAAATCCTGCTATGCAAGGCCGCAGGGCCAGACAGATTACCAAGATGTGTGCTCCGGGCATGTGCTGACCAAATGGCAGGTGTCTTCACTGACATTTTCAATGTCCCTGATTGAGTCTGTAATACCAACATGTTTCAAGCAGACCACCATAGTCCCTGTGCCCAAGAACACTAAGGCAACCTGCCTAAATGACTACAGACCCATAGCACTCACATCCGTAGCCATGAAGTGCTTTGAAAGGCTGATCATGGCTCACATCAACACCATTATCCCAGAAACCCTAGACCCACTCCAATTTGCATACCGCCCAAACAGATCCCTAGATGATGCAATCTGTATTGCACTCCACACCGCCCATTCCCACCTGGACAAAAGGAACACCTACGTGAGAATGCTATTCATTGACTACAGCTCAGAGTTCAACACCATAGTACCCTCAAAGCTCATCACTAAGCTAAGGATCCTGGGACTAAACACCTGGACTTCCTGACGGGCGGCCCACAGGTGGTGAGGGTAGGTAGCAACACATCTGCCACGCTGATCTTCAACCCTGGAGCCCCTCAGGGGTGCGTGCTCAGTCCCCTCCTGTGCTTCCTGTTCACCCATGACTGCGTGGCCAGGCACAACTCCAACACCATCATTAAGTTTGCAGACAACACAACAGTGGTAGGCCTGATCAACGACGAGACAACCTATAGGGAGGAGGTCAGAGACCTGGCCGGGTGGTGCCAGAATAACAACCTATCCCTCAACGTAACCAAGACCAAGGAGATGATTGTGTACTACAGCAAATGGAGAACCAAGCACGCCCCCATTCTCATTGACGGGCTGCAGGGGAGCAGGTTGAGAGTTTAAAGTTCCTTGGTGTGCACATCACCAACAAACTAGAATGGTCCAAACACATCAAGACAGTTGTGAAGAGGGCACGACAAAGCCTATTCCCCCTCAGGAAACTAAAAAGATTTGGCATAGGTCCTCAGATCCTCAAAAGGTTCTACAGCTGCAACATCGAGAGCATCCTGACTGGTTGCATCACTGCCTGGTATGGCAACTGCTCAGCCTCCGACAGCAAGGCACTACAGAGGGTAGTGCGTAAAATCTTAGTAAATCACTGGGGCTAAACTGCCTGCCATCCAGGATCTCTACACCAGGCGGTGTCAAAGGAAGGCCCTAAAAATTGTCAAAGACTCCAGCCACCCCAGTCATATAGTGTTCTCTCTACTACCACATGGCAAGCTGTACCGGAGCGCCAAGTCTAGGACCAAAAGGCTTCTCAACAGCTTTTAGATTTTATCCCCATCGTAACTGTCAAGAGGGTTAAATAACAATGGTTCTCTTGAAAGGGGGAGAATTTGAGCTTTCCAAAAATGCCAGAAGTATTACTGCAATCCTAATATTCAACAAATAGCATGTGTTTTTCCCATAGGAAAATAGCAACCGCAACTCGCATTTGAGTACTGTGGCGAGAGAGCAGCAACACGAATGAATAAATAACAGCGCACATGGGAAAAGAGTCTACATGAAAGTAGGAGAGAGAGTAAACATGATTGTTTCTAGCTGAGATTAGCCTAGTTAAGTGAAGTGTCCTGGCTTCGCATCAGTTCAGAAGAGTGACGAGTGACTGAAGTGACTGCCTGAGAGCAGTATGAGAGAGCAGATCAGCTCACACAACTGAAGAAGTTCATTCTGCACGCAGGCTTAGGGTGGAACAAAACAGATGAAAAGGAGCTTTATGGCAAATTTTATGTCCATTAGTCTCATGTGGAATTCTCATCTCGTCACATTTCCATTGACAAAAATTAAAAGTAATTTGTAAGTTCTAGTTTTTTCCAGGGCATCTCGTCTCGTTGTCGTCATTGTTTAAGTCAGGAAAAATAAGTAGTTGACGAGTATTTTTCTTCATCGTTATTGTTGACGAAATCAACACTGGTGTGTGTGTGTGTGAGTGTTTGTCTCACTGTAGAGGCCAAAGTTCTTGGAGAAGGACTGGGCACAGAACATCTCGAAACCCTGCGTTACAAAGTAGCGCACGGCCCAGGCATCCTTATCCAGACAGCCTGATGCAAAGCCCTGGTACGCTGAGTCAAAGAACACAAACAGCTTCCTCCTCTGGGGAGAGAGAAAACAAAAAAGGAGAAATATTAAAACCTACAGAAAATATATATATATATATTTTTAAATGTATAATATTTTTTTTTGTTACATAATGCTGGGCATGTACACACACACACAGCTATGTCTTACTATTTTTTGGGGGGGACCAACAATTGATTCCATTCAAAATCCTATTTTCACTAACCTCTTAACACTAAACCTAACCCTAACCCATAAAACAGTATTTTTACTAATAGCCTTTTAAGGTGGTTTGCTATTCCTGTGAGGACTTCTGGTACTCACAAGTATAGTAAAACGTGTGTACACACACACACACACAGTCTTACCTTCATGACCTCAGCCACCTGCATCCACTCTACGTGTGTAGGGTCTGTGCCGGTGGGATTGTGGGCGCACGCGTGCAAAACAAAGATGGAGTGCTTTGGTGCACTCTGGGACAGGGGTCAAAGGTCAATGTTAGACTACAGGACAGACAAATAACATATTGTGTACTGGGAGTTTATGCACCAAGTTGGTATTGTTAGAAAGCCAAACCTATCCTCTTTTCAACCATGTGGAAAAAGCTAATTTACTATCTACGTTGACATGACCAGTTAAGATATTCAATATTCACTATTGTGAGGTAAATTCAGAGTTCGGGAGGCGGTCTGGTCTCCATGTCAACACCACCAGTTCAGAGGTCAGCGTCTCACCTCCAGGTCGCCTAGGAAACCGTCCAGATCCAGACCCCGCTTCTCTGCGTCCCAGTACTTATAGGGACGGATGTCCTCGAACCCGGCGTTGGCAAACACAGCGTTGTGGTTCTCTAGAAACAAACAGTAGAGGTTTCACAACACTTTTCTCTAAAGAGGAGTCTTTCTTTGAATGCTTCATGTGTCTTTTGAGGCCTAACATTAGCTGACAACATTAGCTGACAACATTAGCTGACATAGTTACAAAGATTAAGTCCAGCTTGTTAAAAAGTAACATGCTGGACTTAATCACCTACAGTGCCTTTGGAAAGTATTCAGACCCCTTGACTTTTTCCACATTTTGTTACGTTACAGCCTTATTGTAAAATTGATTAAATAACAAAACTTCTCAGTAATCTGCACGCAATACCCCATGACAAAGCAAAACAGGTTTATTAAAAATAAAAAACAGAAATACCTTATTTACATAAGTATTCTGTACCTTTGTTATGAGACTCGAAATTGAGCTCAGGTGGATCTTGTTCCATTGATCCTCCTTGACATGTTTCTACAACTTGATTGGGGTCCACCCGTGGTAAATTCAACTGATTGGATATGATTTGGAAAGGCACACACCTGTCTATATAATGTCCCGCATTGAAGGTCCACAAGAACACAGTGGCCTCCGTCATTCTTAAATGGGAGAAGTTTGGAACCACCAAGACTCTTCCTAGAGCTGGCCGCCCGGCCAAATTGAGTAATCTGGGGGAGAAGGGCCTTGGTCAGGGAGGTGACCAAGAACCCGATGGTCACTCTGACAGAGCTCTAGAGTTCCTCTGTGGAGATGGGAGAACCTTCCAAAAGGACAACCATCTCTGCAGCACTCCATCAATCAGGCCTTTATGGTAAAGTGGCCAGATGGAAGCCACTCCTCAGTAAAAGGCATATGACAGCCCACTTGGAGCTTGCCAAAAGGCACCTAAAGACTCTTAGACCATGAGAAACAAGATTCTCTGGTCTGATGAAACCAAGATTGAACTATTTGGCCTGAATACCAAGTGTCACGCCTGGAGGAAACCTGTCACCATCCCTACGGTGAAGCATGGTGGTGGCAGCATCATGCTGTTTTTAAGCAGCAGGGACTAGGAGACCAGTCAGGATCAAGGCAAAGATGAACAGAGCAAAGTACAGATAGATCCTTGATGAAAACCTGCTCCAGAGCGCTCAAGATCTCAGACTGGGGTAAAGGTTGAACTTCCAACAGGACAAAAACCCTAATCACACAGCCAACACAATGATGCAGGAGTGGCCTCGGGACAAGTCTCTAAATGTCCTTGAGTGGCCCAGCCAGAGCCCGGACTTGAACCCGATCGAACATCTCTGGAGAGACCTGAAAATAGCTGTGCAGCAACGCTCCCGAATGGCAGGGTCTCCAGAGTGGAGCAACGGTCTGAGGCACTACATCTCAGTGCTAGAGGCATCACTACAGACCCTGGTTTGATTCCAGGCTGTATCACAACCGGCTGTGATTGGGAATCCCATAGGGCGACGCACAATTGGCCCAGCGTCGTCCGGGTTTGGCCGGGGTAGGCCAGCATTGTAAATAAGAATTTGTTCTTAACTGACTTGCCTAGTTAAAGGTTAAATAAAAATGTTATAAAAAAAAGAATCCCCATCCAACCTGACAGAGCTTGATAGGATATGCAGAGAAGAATGGGAAAAACTCCCGAAATACAGGTGTGCCAAGATTGATGCTGTAATCGCTGCCAAAGGTGCTTCAACAAAGTACAGAGTAAAGGTTCTGAATACTTATGTAAATGTGATATTTCAGTCTAGTATTTTAATAAATTAGCAAAAAAACATTTTTTTTATAACTGTTTTTGCTTTGTCATTATGAGGTATTGTGTGCAGATTGATGAGAAGAAAAAATATATATAAATTTTAGAATAAGGCTGTAACATAACAAAATGTGGAAAAAGGTCAAGGGGTCTGAATACTTTCCCAAGGCACTGTACACCTATTAATGAACTATTAAGAGGACAATTTAGCAGTATAAGGTCCAGATAAGATAACAATAACAATGAAAAGTTTATATCTTATTCTAGGACATTCATACAGCCCTGAATCAGCCGTACGAGCAGAGATGTAAAACAGGTGTTTAAGTGTTGTCGTTCCTGTGTGTGTGTGTGTGTGTGTGTGTGTGTGTGTGTGTGTGTACCCCAGGTAGGCGCTGAGACATAGACAGGTGTTTTTGTGTTGTCATTCCCGTTGTACCAGCGCCTGAGAAACTCTGCCCCCATCTTCAGAGCACCTGTACCCCCCAGACACTGCACCGCTCCCACCTGACAGAGAGAGACAGGAAGCGAGCGTGAGAGAGAGATAGGGGGTGAGGGAGAGCGAGAGAGGGTGACCGAGAGAGAGAGACAGGAAGCGAGCGTGAGAGAGAGATAGGGGGTGAGGGAGAGCGAGAGAGGGTGACCGAGAGAGAGAGACAGTAGAGAGAGAGGGGGAGAGATAGACAGAGGGAGAGAGAAGGTGGTGGCTGATACACACTAAATAAGTGACTTGATAACTACTTAGGAGCAATGTAGCGCACCAGTACAAATTTAAATACATTCCTTTAAATTCAGCTCAATATCTGCATAATCATGCACACAACACAACTCCCCTAACACAATCACACTTCAAAAACTACCCTACCCTGTTCTCCTGGATGGCAGGGCTGTCTTCTCCCAGGGCGATCTTGGATGCAGAGGACCTAAACTCAGGCAGACCCAGAATGGCCAGGTACTCATGGTTCAGACTGTTGTCCGCTACGATGATCTTCTCCACCTTCTTAACCACGGGCAGCACCCAGGGCTGGCCCTCATCTGTCCTGTAGGCTGGAGGGAAGAGACAGTTTTACAGGTTAAGTTTGTTTTACGGTGCTAATGTTGCAGTAGCCCAATTCTGGCCCTATGGCTCTCTCTCCAGCTGGCATTACTGCCTTGGTGAGCAACCCACTCAAGAGGGGAAGGTGCCAATGAACAATGAACACTGACAACCTGAGGAGAGATCTAACTCAGATGGAAATGTCACAAACACTCTCACCTGCGCTCTACTACACTAGAAGCTTTACTGCTCTGCAAGATCCAAGTAGACTAATATGTAATTAGGCCTACCGTATGTCTCATCCACATAAAAAAATACTATAGTATACTATGGTATAAATATTATAGTGTTCACTGTAGTGTTTTCACAGTCTTTACTGTAGTATTTACAGTTTACTACAGTATTTAAACGGTATACTAAAGTATTTCATATAGTGTTTTTACGGATTGTATAATACTGTAGTATTTAGTACTGTAGTGTTTTTGCTGACTTTAGTATACTGTAGTATTTACTGTAGTGTTTTAACAGACTGTAGTATACTGTTGTTTTTGCAGACATTACTGTAGTATTTACTATAGCGTTTTTATTTTATTATCTTTGACATCAAAGTGCAGGCTTTGTCCTTGAGGAAACCTACTGGAGAAATACCTGTGTAAATAAGGTATATCTGTTTTAGTTATTTTTAATACATTTGCAAAATAATCCTAGAAACCTGTTTTTGCTTTGTCATTATTGGGTATTGTGTGTAGATTGAAGAGGAAAATGGTTTATTTAATACATTTTAGAATAAGGCTGTACAGTGCTTCGCAAAAGTATTCATCCCCATTGGCGTTTTTCCTATTTTGTTGCATTACAACCTGTAATTTAAATGTATTTTTATTTAGATTTCATATAATGGACATACACAAAATAGTCCAAATTGGTGAAGTGAAATTTAAAAAATAACTTGCTACGAAGCCCCTAAATAAGATCTGGTGCAACCAGTTACCCTCAGAAGTCACATAATAAGTCAAATAATGTCCACCTGTGTGCAATCTACGTGTCACATGATCTCAGTATATATACACCTGCTCTGAAAGGCCCCAGAGTCTGCAACCCCACTAAGCAAGGGGCACCATCAAGCAAGCGGCACCATGAAGACCAAGGAAATCTCCAAACAGGTCAGGGACAAAATTGTGGAAGTACAGATCAGGGTTGGGTTATAAAAAAATACCCGAAACTTTGAACATTCCATGGAACACCATTAAATCCATTATTAAAAAATGGAAAGAATACGGCACCATAACAAACCTTCCAAGAGAGGGCCGCCCACCAACACTCAAGAACCAGGCAATGAGGGCATTAATCAGAGGCAACAAAGAGACCAAAGATGACCTTGAAGGAGCTGCAAAGCTCCACGGCGGAGATTGGAGTATCTGTCCATAGGACCCCTTTAAGCCATACACTCCACAGAGCTGGGCTTTAAGGACGTGTCACGCCCTGACCTGAGTATTCTTTGTTTTCTTTATATATTTTGGTTAGGTCAGGGTGTGACATGGGTGATGTATGTGTTTTTGTATTGTCTAGGTTTTTTTGTAGGTTTATGGGGTTGTTTACCATCTAGATGTTTAGGTATGTCTATGGTTGCCTAAATTGGTTCTCAATTAGAGGCAGCTGGTTATCGTTGTCTCTGATTGGGAACCATATTTAGGCAGCCATCTTCTTTGGGTATTTCGTGGGTTATTGTCTATGTTATGTTGCTTGTTAGCACAGTGTTTCTTTAGCAGTCACGTTCGTCTTGTTTGTTTGGTTAGTGTACTTCGTGTTTTTCGTCTTTCATTAAAAAGATGTATTCACATCACGCTGCGCTTTGGTCTCCTCAATACGACGATCGTGACAGGAAGAGTGGCCAGAAAAAAGCCATTGCTTAAAGAATAAAATAGGCAAACACGTTTGGTGTTCGCCAAAAGGCATGTGGGAGACTCCCCAAACATATTGGAGAAGGTACTCTGGTCAGATGAGACTAAAATGGAGCTTTTTGACCATCAAGGAAAACACTATGTCTGGTGCAAACCCAACACCTCTTATCACCCCGAGAACACCATCCCCCACAGTGAAGCATGGAGGTGGCAGTGTGACGACCCTCCCACTCTGTCTGCCGTATTCTCTCTTTGTTCTTGTTTCCTTATTAGGATGCTGGTGGGCGGAGTTGGGAGGGTCGACAGCTACATGGGAAACACCTGGGCCCGGTGTGTCCCAGGATAAAGACACCACTTCCCCATTCATGGAGGAGACTCTCTCCATGCAGACACCTTTACAGATTATGTTGTGTATCTTGGTGGCCTTTTGGTTGTTTGCTTTGGCACCTTTCAACACCCTGCACACCCAACACCCTGTTCTCCAGGTACATCACCCAATTTAATTATATTACTCTCAGTCTGCAAACCAGAATTTGTAAGATCCTGGTTGAATGAATCAGGTGGAGGACCAGCTAAATAGTCAAAAAGGTTTATTCACGGAACGTTCTGAAATCAAGAATACAAAACGATTCATTTTATACTGACTTCTCACGCCCACACATTCACACAGCCATACGCACACACACAAACAGACACAGAAACAGACGCACATACACACATACCCACACAAACAGACGCACACACATGTCCTGCTACGCACACACTGTCTATCTCACTTCCCAGCCGACAGAGATGGTGACTTTGTCCTTGAGACGTACTCCCCGTTCTCTCCCAAATCTCTAGTCAGTTTGGACCAAGCTCAGACAGTCTGTGTTTAAAATACCATAGACATATTGTCTTTACCCTAAATCTGACTAGGACTACACATTTATTGATTATGACTTTATACATTCTAATCAATTCCATACAATTATATATGTATTTATATGTTTCAGGGCGGAATATTCTAATCATTAAATTAACAGACAATTCTCACCTATCACTAGATGTGTCAAGCTTATAGAGATATACCCCAAGAGACTTGCAGCTGTAATTGCTGCAAAAGGTGGCTCTACAAAGTATTGAGTTTGGGGGGTGAATAATTATGAACGCTCAAGTTTTCTGTTTTTTTTGTCTTATTTCTTGTTTGTTTCACAATAAAAAATGGTTTGCATCTTCAAAGTGATAGGCAAGTTGTGTAAATCAAATGATACAAACCCCCCCAAAATAAATTTGAATTCCAGGTTGTAAGGCAACAAATGAGGAAAAATGCCAAGGGGGGTGAATACTTTCGCAAGCCACTGTAACGTAACAAAATGTGAAAAAGTAAAGGGGTCTGAATGCACAGTATACTTTCCGAATGCACTTTATAGTATCCTACAGCAGTAATTCCCAAACTGTGGGGGTGCAAAGGGTCGGAACTCAGTCCGGCTTTCAACTTACTACTGAAAGTTGCAATAGTAGAATGCTCAAGGTGCAATTTCATTGGGTAGTGCATCAGCAGTTTTCCTCAAGTCATGTCAGTCATTGCAGACCTTAGAGAGCTACAGTTGAAGTCGGAAGTTTACATACACCTTAGCCAAGTACATTTAAACTCAGTTTTTCGCAAATCCTGACATTTAATCCTAGTAAAAATTCCCTGTCTTAGGTCAGTTAGGGTCACCACTTTATTTTAAGAATGTGAAATGTCAGAATAATAGTAGAGAGAATGATTTATTTCAGCTTTTATTTCTTTCATCACATTCCCAGTGGGTCAGAAGTTTACATACACTCAATTAGTATTTGGTAGCATTGCATTTAAATTGTTTAACTTGGGTCAAACACTTCGGATAGCCTTCCACAAGCTTCCCACAATAAGTTGGGTGAATTTTGGCCCATTCCTCCTGACAGAGCTGGCGTAACTAAGTCAGGTTTGTAGGCGTCCTTACTCACACACGCTTTTCAGTTCTGTCTACAGATTTTCTATACGATTGAGGTCAGGGCTTTGTGATGGCCACTCTAATACCTTGACTTTGTTGTCCTTAAGCCACATTGCCACAACTTTGGAAGTATGCTTGGGGTCATTGTCGATTTGGAAGAACCATTTGCGACCAAGCTTTAACTTCCTGACTGATGTCTTAAGATGTTGCTTCAATATGTCCATATCATTTTCCATCCTCATGATGCCACCAATTTTTTAAGTGCACCAGTCCCTCCTGCAGCAAAGCACCCCCACAACATGATGCTGCTACCCCCGTGCTTCACAGTTGGGATGGTGTTCTTCGGCTTGCAAGCATCCCCCTTTTCCTCCAAACATAATGATGGTCATTATGGCCAAACAGTTCTATTTTTATTTCATCAGACCAGAGGACATTTCCCCAAAAAGTACGATCTTTGTCCCCATGTGCAGTTGCAACCCGTAGTCTGGCTTTTTTATGGCAGTTATGTCGATATAGGACTCGTTTTACTGTGGATATAGATACTTGTGTACCTGTTTCCTCCAGCACCTTCACAGGGTCCTTTGCTGTTGTTCTTGGATTGTTTTGCACTTTTCGCACTAAAGTACGTTCATCTCTAGGAGACAGAATGTGTCTCCTTCCTGAGCGATATGACGGCTGTGTGGTCCCACGGTGTTTATACTTGTGCACTATTGTTTGTACAAATGAACGTGGTACCTTCGGGCATTTGGAAATTGCTCCCAAGGATGAACTAGACTTGTGGTCTACAATTTATTTTCTGAGGTCTTGGCTGATTTCTTTTGAATTGCCATGATGTCAAGCAAAGAGGCACTGAGTTTGAAGGTAGGCCTTGAAATACATCCACAGGTACACCTTCAAGTGACTCAAATGATGTCAATTAGCCTATCAGAAGCTTGTAACGCCATGGTATCATTTTCTGAAATTTTCCAAGCTGTTTAAAGGCACAGTCAACTTAGTGTATGTAAACTTCTGACCCACTGGAATTGTGATACAGTGAATTATAAGTGAAATAATCAGTCTGTAAACAATTGTTGGAAAAATGACTTGTGTTAAGCACAAAGTAGATGTCCTAACTGACTTGCCAAAACTATAGTTTGTATAAAGAAATTTGTTGAGTGGTTGAAAAACGAGTTTTAATGACTCCAACCTAAGTGTATGTAAACTCCCGACTTCAACTGTATTTATAATTTGTCAGAAATGTCCAGAACAACTAACCCATGTCAGCTAACGTTTTTTTTAGTCACTCAAATATCACATGAACACATAAGGAATTAGCTTTAAAACTGCAACACTTTCTCTGCACCCCATGACAAACTTTCATTAATCTGCATGTCCAGCCATGTTCTTTTCAGGACAACCAGGGCTACAAGTAGAACACAAAATCATTTGACATAAACAGTTACATTCATGAGTTTTATTGACAAACGTCAACAACAAAAAAATAAGATCCTGCAAAGCAAAAACCTGATAAAAATGTATCTATATAAATGCAGTAAGTACAGAAATTGTTTAGTCAGTGGGAAATGTATGTCCAACTAGTCCGTGACAATTGTGTGGAGTTTGCAGTTTGTGGCAGCAACTGTGAACTTATTACAGTATTATTATGCTAAGTAGAAGAACCCCTTACCTTTTAACGACTCTTGTATAGCTTGTGAGTGTAGTAGAGCAAAACATGTTACATGTGCGAGTTCGTGAGAGTCTCAGATATTCATAGATCGCTTTGTAGCTCAAACCATTCTGACTCTACAGATGATTGTGTAAAAAGACCCGGCCCTGGGCCCCTTCGAGACCCTTGTCTCACAAACATTGCTCTAGCTCAGCCCATGTTAACCACACAGACTAATGGTTGGTACCCAACGGTTGCAAAAGAAATAGATAAACACACAATGTTTAAAAGGGGTTAGAGGTCCTAAATCACAATGGCATGATGGTAGGACTCATTGGGTTAAAATGGCTAAATAAAGCCTCCATCCCATGGCAAAATGTATGGAATTGCAGGAAATAAGCTTTAAAACTGCTCAATTTTCTCTCTGACAACCAGAGGGGTGTGAACAGTTTGTTTCATGAACAGTGCTTGTGCCAATAGAAATAGACGTGTTATACCTACAGTTTACAACAGAATTCTATAGTAAGTACTTTAGTATTCTATAGTAAACTGAAGTATTTTTTTTTAAGTGGGTGGTGGTCAACTCTGCAAAGGTTGTTTTTTTTATAGTTTTAACGGATCAGGCTACAACCTGATGAATGTCAAAGACTGTGGCTGTGCACTTTCCTCTGCTGTCCTAAATTCCAGTCAGACATCACTGATAAGAAAGCCAAACTAGTAAGTTACTAAATCAGAGTAAACAGTGTTGTTGAGCTAAAGGGGAGAGGGCACTCCTGTCTACAGACTCTTACCTACTCAACTATTATAGTCTGTCTGAAAACATACTTCCACATCCACTTTCTAAAAAAGCCTGACTAACTGTATAATTTGTGACTGGAGTTCAAGAGAAGGGACATGGGTCTATCTGCTCTATGAGCATGTAAACACATGGTGTAGCATATGTACATATGTCGGTTATTTTCAGCCAGCTGACCACAGTACTAGTCTAATGTTAGTCTACTACAGGAAGGACTTACTGGGCCGTAGGCCTGACCTGTGCTAATCAGGGAAATTCAAACGGTTCTGACCTGCACTGCAGAGAGAGAGCAGGGGGAGGGGGAAAGAGCAAACGCAGTGTCACCATACAGCAGGTTTACACTTTGAGCATTCTGACAGCGTCCTTGCACAAAATAGTAAGCAGAATCATCTGGATATGTATGCAACAAAAGTTCAACATTCACATTCTGATACCATTTCTGTTTGTAAATGGGTATAACCTCTTGGGTTCTCAAGAGCTAGTTTAGGCACTGATCCAACAACATCCATCCGTTCCTCCTTTCAAGTACTCCTCATTGATATGATTGGATTGGTCAAAGCTATGGCCGTCATTGTAAATAAGAATTTGTTCTTAACTGACTTGCCTAGTTAAATAAAAAATAAAAATAAAAACATTACATGTAGTGGAATGCTTGCTTACACCCATCCAATCATGTTAGCGATTACTTCAGGTAAGGCATTGAGGCATACATTTACAGGGCCTTCAGAAAGTATTCACACCCCTGGACTTTTTCCACATTTTGTTGTGTTACCAAGTGGGATTAAACATGTTTTAATTGTTATTTTTTTGTCAATGATCTAGCCAAAATACTATGTAATGTCAAAGTGGAAGAATAATTCTAACATTTGTATAAAAAAAAAATGTATGAAAAATAAAACACTAATATATATCTTGATTAGATAAGTATTCAACACCCTGAGTCAATACATGTTAAAGTCACATTTGGCAGCGATTACAGCTGTGAGTCTTTCTGGGTAAGTCTCTAAGAGCTTTCCACACCTGGATCGTGCAACATTTGCCTATTATTCTTTTCTAAATTCTTCAAATGGTTGTTGATTATTGCTGGACAACCATTTTCAGGTCTTGCCATAGATTTATTTTCAAGCAGATTTAAGTCAAAACTATTAAATCGACGACTCAACAACATTCACTGTCTTCTTGGTAAGGAACTCCAGTGTATACAGTACTTGTGTTTAAGGTTATTGTCCTGCTTAAAGCTAAATTAATCTCCCAGTATCTGGTGGAAAGCAGACTGAAACAGATTTTCCTATAGGATTTTGACTGTGCTTAGCTCCATTTTGTAATGAATACTCAGGGAGAAAAAGGTGTAGATTCACGTGCAGCAGGTGTTTAATTCACCTTCACAGAAGGCAGGAATCATGGTCACAGGCAGGCAATGGTCATACACAGGTAGGCAAACAGGCAGGTGAATCAAAACTAAGACTGAAGGCTATAACTGGTTCTCACAAACGAGCTAGGAAAAGGCTTAGTAGAGTCAAAATGAACAATACCTCATAAAGGCACAAACAGAATGAACTGAACTAAATAAGGAGCTGATGAGACCAGGTGAGTAACTAACACAGGTGAAATCAATGAACAAAAATGAAAGACAGGGCTACGTTCAAGAACACAAAGAAACAGGGCTACGTTCAAGAACATAATGAAACAGAACACAAGGTTGACTAAGAAAATAAATACAGAACCTTACACATTTCCTTTATTTTTTATGCTGAAAAGCCCAGTCCTTAATGATTACAAGCATACCCATAACATGATGCAGCCACCACAATGCTTGAAAATATGGAGAGTGGTACTAAGTAATGTGTTCTATTGGATTTGCCCCATACATAATAATAATAATAATAGTATATGCCATTCAGCAGACACTTTTTAAGTGTCTTACACTCATGAGTGCATACATTTTACATATGGGTGGCCCCAGCGGGAATCGAAACCACAAAACACTTTGTATTCAGTACAAAATATTAATTGCCTTGCCACATTTTTTGCAGTATTACTTTAGTGCATTTTGCAAAAAGGATGCATGTTTTGGAATATTTATATTCTGTACAGGCTTCCTTCTTTTCACTCTGTCAATTAGCTTAGTATTGTGGAGTAACTACAATGTTGTTGATCCATCCTCAGTATTCTCCTATCACAGCCATTAAACTCTGTAACTGTTTTAAAGTCACCATTGGCCTCATGGTGAAAATACTTAAGCGGTTTATTCCCCTCTGGCAACTGAGTTAGGATGAAGCCTGTATCTTTGTAGTGACTGGGTGTATTGATACGCCATCCAAAGAGTAATTAACAACTTCACCATGCTCAAAGGGATATTCAATGTCTGTGGTTTTTGTTTTTTTATCCATCTATCAATAGGTGCTCTTCTTTGTGAGGCATTGGAAAACCTCTCTGGTCTTTGTGGTTGAATCTGTGCTTGAAATTCACTGCTCGACTGAGAGACCTTACAGATAATTGTATGTGCGGGGTACCGAGATGAGGTAAACACTGTTATTGCACACAGAGTGAGTCCATGCAACCTATTATTTGACTTGTTAAGCAACCTTTTACTTCTGAACGTATTTAGGCATGCCATAACAAAGGGGTTGAATACTTATTGACTCAAGGCATTTCAGCTTTTCATTTTTAATTAATTTCTAAAAAGATGATTCTACTTTGACATTATGGGGCACGTCACATTCTGACCTTAGTTATTTTATTATGTCTTTGTTTTAGTATGGTCAGGGCGTGAGTTGGGTGGGTTGTCTATGTTCCTTTTTCTATGATTTGCTATTTCTGTGTTTGGCCTGGTATGGTTCTCAATCAGAGGCAGCTGTCAATCGTTGTCCCTGATTGAGAACCATATTTAGATATTAGATATTTTCTATTGTGTTTTGTTGGGTGATTATTTTCTGTTTTCTGTTGTGTGTCTGCACCAGCCAGAACTGTTTTCGGTTGTCGGTTTATTGTTTTTGTTCAGTGTTCAAGTTCTTTATTAAAAGATATGGACACATACCACGCTGCACCTTGGTCCTCACCTTCTTCCACCATCGACGACCGTTACAGGGCATTGTGTGTAAGCCAGTAACAAAACAATGTAAATGTAAGCCATTTTAAATTCAGGCTGTAACACAACTAAATGTGGAAAAAGTCAAGGGGTATGAATACTTTCTGAAATAACTGTAAAGTGTTCCAATAGGACCCTAATCCGCCACCGTTTTTCCATCTCTTATGAATTGTTAATAGAGGGTTTAACACCATGTGACAACAACAGAGCTTTGGCCAGTTCTCTGGCGTAGCTCTGCTCAAATGTAGCGCAATGCAAATCCTTTAGTCCGGAGAGGCCAAGCAAGCAGTCACAGATCACACATGGAGATTTCAGCCTTTGAGCTGTTAAATAATAATAACAACACACTCAAAGATCCAGTCAGAAGAATGGTAATGTGTGAGTGCACTGCACTGTGTGACTAAATGGACATTTGGGTTGTGTGACAATAAGAAAGGGGAGGGACGGGGTGTATTCTGTCTACAGTCTCTCATAGGAGGATCGTAGAGAGAGTGAATGGGAGTGAATTACTTCATGATTACGGTCAATTTATCTTAACTTACAGTGATATGACCATGACTCACTGATCTCCAGCTACAACTACCGGCATGTTCCAGTCTGTTCCAGTCCTCCTTACTGCAGTGACAGAGCCACTTCTTTGGGTGACTGCCAACGACAGGTTATATAGGCCTTGCTAGGCTATCTAGGGATTCTGAACAATCAGCACGGAAAGCCAAGGACATCATGCTATCCTGATTGATTGGTTAGGTGAAAAGGTTTCAACACATAGAACAGATCCAGTCTGTCACAACATTGAGGGAGAATGCAAAAAGGTGACACTTTACTTGACACCCAGTGTCATAACACGTTATGACACAGTCAAACATGTCATAGAAGCTGACATAACTTGCCATAACCTGTTATAATATGGTCATAACACTGTCATGACATAGATTTAGACTTGTTGTGACATATATTGCACTTTTATGGCTGGTTATGACACCTACATAAGTGTCAAAACCCAAAACCTACCACACAAGGCAAAGCATTCCATTAGACCACAGCTTGTGTCAACAGTATGATTCTGTTGTGTAAAAATAAAAAATTGACCATGTTAAAGTATCATTGCAATTGCACAAACATTGATGTCAGACATGCGCCTACCTCAATGCTCTGCTGATGACGACTGGGATGAATGCAGGAGCAGATTTCAGGAGCAGGACAAGACATCCTCTTTTTGACTGATGACCCTTTTTGACTGATGACTGATATAAGGGCATGTACATTATAGGCCTACCTGGCTTATATGATTATGAGGGTCATAATGCTTCTTGACCGTTTTATAAAGTGTAGTTTCTTAGTCCAAGTAAAGTGACACAGGATGGTCATAATGCTTCTTGACAATGTCATAAAGTGTATTTTCTTAGTTCAAGTACATTGACACAGGATGGTCATAATGCTTCTTGACAGTGCCATAAAGTGTATTTTCTACAAGTTAATTAAAATACGATGAAAAAAACATGACTGTAAAGAATTTATTACAATAAAAACAAAGGATCTAAGTGACAGACTTTCAAATGAAAGGAAACTTCTTGGCAGGGAAAACACTCATTTGAATAAATGTAGGTTTTGACACTCTGATGTAGGTGTCATAACCAGCCATAAAATAACGCAATAGGTCACACCAGGTGTTGCTTAATATATATATATATATAAATATATATGCAATGACAGTGTTATGACCATATTGTGACATGTTATGACAAGTTATGTCAGCTGTTACGACATGGTTATGACCGTCTTATGACACTGGGTGTCAAGTAAAGTGTTACCAAACAGGGCCCTGCAACACATTTCAGATGGACTAGTTATAAGGGATTAGCTATGGTATACTAAACCATCATTGTAAATAATAATTTATTCTTAATAGACTTGCCTAGTTAAATAAAGATTAAATCACATTTTAAAAATAAACACTAAGTTAGCTGCTAACGTTAGCTAGCTAGTTAGCCACGGTTGAACGGTTCGCTAGTAAATGAACTATGCGATTATTAATGGTGCAGGAAATCGGACAGGCAGCAGGTGCATTGTTATCGCAGTGGAACTCTGTGATGTTAGCTAGCTTGCTTACTTCATCCCAGCGATTGACGCATCATCATCATCTCTTACCTCCAACTCCGAGGTTCACCTTCTTGGGGTTCGCGTCCTCTTTAAAATCATTCGACAGCTTGAATACAGCCACTGGGGTGGCTTGGGGAACCTCTCCGAATAACGACATAATGATGAATATTACCAAGGAGGGGTGTTAGACAAGGCGTTAAACAACCCGGGCACAAACCGCTGTGTAAAGTGCTACAGGACGAGCAGGACGAGATAGGAAAATACTTTCACCTTCAATTTGGATGGATTTGAGGTCGTCCCTAGTTAGCACAGCCACAAACTCATAAACCCCGCCTATTTCTACAATTTATCTTCTCAATACAATTTGATTTTAAACCTAAACCTAACATTAACCCTAACCACACTGATAACAATTGCCTAACCCTAACCCTAAATCATATCCAAATATATAATTTTTGTTATAATTTTTACGACATTGCCAATTTTGACTTTGTAGCTTTGCCATCTAGTGGAATACTTGGATTTGGCCAATGGAGAATTAATGGAGAATGGGTGTGAAAGATTTCACCAATAGAAATCGAAAGCAAGCAGTTGACCCAAAAATTAGCCAATCCTAGCAACGATTGAACGGGGTCAATGGGTGCAATATTGTGACGTAGTTGACAGCTGGCGCCAATGACTAGCCTCCATTGGAGATTGACAAATTACTATGCAAATCTCGGTCGCTGAATATGAAAGAGCGGCGTTGTCGTGAGGCATTGGGATTTCCCTGCAAAAATTGTCTGACATCTTATAAATAGCCTAAATTGTTATGGCATACGAGTAGTTTTGCAGGGTTTCCAAAGCCTCATAACATCCATAGTTAAGCATTCTGCCTAATAACACTGAAACAATTTTACTATGGATCTAAAACTATGCCTACCCTCTTGTTAAAATCTTCACATCTCTATACTTTAGTTACCTGATTGTCGATTCTCTTTCTCTAAACAGGCAACTGAATATATTTCATCATTTGTATTTCAATCAAAGAGATTCACTGTTACAATCTATACATTTTTTATATTGAACACCCCAATTTTTTTGAAGTCACTTTTCTATCTATCCACAAGGTGGCACCCTAAGCTTGTTATTCATGATCCACCATGATTTCTGCCCTGTATAGAACTTGACCAGAGATCCCCCTCCCCTCATCCTATATATTGTCCCAGGGACATCATACATCAGGGAACGCTAAACTGACCATAGATCAGTGTTAAAGTAACTTCCCAGTGTCTCCAGATTTTTTATGAAATATTACCTATAATTACTTAGAATATGAGTGAAATAGTTTTCCTTCCAAATGCTAATTAAGTATGTTAAAAAGCAGCTTTTGTGTGTTGGAATGGTGTGGGCGTACCCCAACAATAGAACGATGTGACCATATACCTGTCATTAAAAATATGAATGCTCGCAGAACGCTGATTGGCCAGCTCATCCTCCTCTAGACCGCTGACTGGTCAACTCATCCTCCTCGGGGAGATTAAGGGCAACTTCTTCAACTGACGAGAACAAATATATTCCTCATTCGACCAAGTAGGCTACCTACCATGTTTAGACTGAACTACTAGCATCAAGTGCAGGTAAGCTACTGTAGTAGACCTTAATAGTGATGACACCTTTCTGGCATGGCCCCATTGACAGGCTTATAATCCCTGTGTCAACTCTGTTTGAATGCAGACATGTGAATGCAGATTTTAATCCTAACCAAACAGTTT
This sequence comes from Oncorhynchus nerka, assembly GCF_034236695.1. Taxonomy (NCBI): domain Eukaryota; kingdom Metazoa; phylum Chordata; class Actinopteri; order Salmoniformes; family Salmonidae; genus Oncorhynchus; species Oncorhynchus nerka. Next base: position 26,413,707 of record NC_088423.1, read on the forward strand.
TGATCGATGATAACAATAACAACCCTGTCTTTTCAAAGCAGTATTATTTGTGTGTGTGTGTGTGTGTGTGTGTGTGTGTGTGTGTGTGTGTGTGTCTGTGTGTGTGTGTGTGTGTGTGTGTGTGTGTGTGTGTGTGTGTGTGTGTGTGTGTGTGTGTGTGTGTGTGTGTGTGTGTGTGTGTGTGTGTGTGTGTGTGTGTGTGTGTGTGTGTGTGTGTGTGTGTGTGTGTGTGTGTGTGTGATGTCAGTATAAAATGATTTGTTTTGTATTCTTGACTTCAGAACGTTCCGTGAATAAACCTCATGGATATGTTTGTTTGTGGCTCTGTGTGTGGGTCTGTGTATGTGTGTACGTACCTATGTACGTGTTTGTGTACTCTCTCCCTCAGCTGTCTGTCCGTCTCCCTGAGGTGAAGTGGTTGATAAATGAAGTCCACTTCTGCTCTTTCATCCCTCTCGTCTCCTGGATTAAAATTGAACATTTCTCAGTCCTCAATAGAATATCCACCATGTGTCACTCTTCAACACTTCAACACTCTTTGTCTGCTGCTAGTGGTTGTCCTAAAGTAACATTTTATTTCCAGTGTACTGTAGTTTTTTTTAAAGGTATCTGAGAGGCTGGTCTGACTGCATACCAACCAACTCACTGTATAAGGAAATTTACTTCAGCTTACTTAGCATACTAGAATGTCTCAATGCAGTTGGTTGGAGCACTAATGAAAGGCAAAATCTAACTCAAAAACGTTTCTAGGGTTTGGGACCTCTATGATTTTCCCCTCACTACCCGGGCCAGGTGCAGGGTAACCCCAGTGGGCCTGCCAGAAGAGGGTCGGGCTTTCTGAAGGCCAGGGTCACCCCCCCTCCACCCCCTCTCCCCCCTCTCCCTTGCTCAGGCAGTAGATGTTTTCATTACTTCCGACCAGGTGAGACCAGGTATCAGTGTGTGTATTACCTGTCACTGTCAGGCCAGCAATTATAGGATTTGAGCACCCTGAGCAGAGCAGAGTAGAGCAGGCCTCATGCCTGGGGCCTAGAGATGACTGAGAGTGCCAGGGAGAAGGACTGACAGTGTATGTGTGTGTGAGTGTGTGTGTGTGTGTGTGCACAAACACACACAGCCACAGTCCACATGGGTATCAAATACAAACACGAGAATGTGCACACACACACACACACACAGCTGCATTCCAGAGGGGACCTTCTGGCGTAGCTCACATGCTGTGTTGCCCTGTGTGTCTGTGGGTCAGTGATTTGTGTTGAGTGACAGTCTTTCAGCTCCCCGCGCTGTTTGTTTTCCTGAGACAGTGTCATCAATTCTGTAACAAGGGACCAGACACACCAACAACAGAGGCACACGGACCTCCCTGCTTCCCTGTATGCAGCGACCCCGACTGATGGTGCGTGTATGCAGTAGCCAGACATGCCTCAGTGGTGTGTGTGTGTGTGTGTGTGTGTGTGTGTGTGTGTGTGTGTGTGTGTGTGTGTGTGTGTGTGTGTGTGTGTGTGTGTGTGTGTGTGTGTGTGTGTGTGTGTGTGTGTTTGTTTAGTGACATGTTGCGTGCATGCAGTAGCCAGACGTGTTTTCTCTTCCGAGGCAATTGATCAAAGGTATATGCAGGCTTGGCATGCAAACTGAGAAACCACACCTTCCACACCTGAGATATCACAGACATCACCTCAAACATTTCCAACAGTCCATTTAATGTTATTTGCAATGCAAATATAAACCAGGGGATGCTTGTGTATTGGAATATATGGACGTGATACTGGCAAGCCTACCACATTGTTGCTATACTTTCAAACCACAGATGACAGTGATTTACATAAGTTTACATGTACGTTAATACTTGAGTGGTGGGAATGGCTTTGAGAGGGATATTCAATGTCACATACAGTAATGTTGGCCGCAAGCATCTCTTTCTCTCCCTCACTCCTCTCCCTGTCTCTCTTTTTCTCTCTCTTTTTTTTCTCTCTCCAACAAAGACCCTTGTATGAGACCTGAAGACATATAGCACTCTGATCTAATGCCTAGACTTTAGCTCAACAAGTGAACATAGTCTCGTGGAATGCAGGAGACCTGGGTTTGAACCCAGTCGGTCACACTAGCCCAGACCTTCACAAGTGAGAAAGCAGAAGGCGTGAACATACATTCCTACTAAATTCAGTTCTACAGCAATTGATTGATGTAGTGTTTACCCGACTCTGACTGACCAGACCAGAGCTCAGTATAAATATGTAGCTCTGTAACACAATAGGAGGAAGTGGTAGGCTCACGTCTGCGTTTCTACGTCCACCCTTTGGTTGTACGTCTCTATGAAAAGAAAAAACAAACACCCATTAATATTGGACCCTTAACCATGGTCTTCAATTAATCCTTTCGCTCCAAACGGCTCATAATTCAACCGGATCAATTTTAAACAATGAACAATGATGTCAACGCCACTGCGTTGCTCTCAGGAAATGCACAGAGGAAATGTAAAAGCAGAGTCAGAGAGAAGAGCGTGCTTCTCTTCCAGTTCAGGAAGATTTTTAGTGTGTGTGTGTGTGTGTGTGTGTGTGTGTGTGTGTGTGTGCGTGCGTGCGTGCGTGCGTGCGTGTGTGTGTGTGCGTGCGTGCGTGCGTGTGTGTGGACACGATTACATACTTGTGAGTACCAAAAGTCCTCACAAGAATAGTAACCCAACTAAAATTATGAGAAGTGAGGAAATTTTGCCAGTCCTCACTTGTAAAAAGGCTATTTTAGGCTTAGGGGTTAGATTTAGGGTTAGAATTAGGGTGAGGTACGTGGTTAGGGTTAGCAGTTAGGTTTTGGGTTTTGGTTATGGTTAGGGTTAGGGTTAGAGTGGGTAAGGGTTAGGGTAAGGGTTAGGGTTAGGGTTAGGGTTAAGTTTAGGGTTAAGGGTTAGGAAAAATTTGATTTTGAATGGAAATTAATTTTAGGTCCCCACAAGGATAGAAGAACAAAACGTGTGGTTCATGACAACTGTGTTTGTATGTAACCAATTCTGTAAACTCTCCTACATGCCTGTGGCCAGATGAACTCAACTCAACCTTTTGTTTTTGTTCCAACATGGCTGTCCAGACAGATGTTTCATTGAGACAGAAACATAGCAGCAGCAGGCCAAAGACTGGTAACCTCTGCCCGCACATCCTATGCACAAGATTTTACATTTACATTTTAATCATTTAACAGGGTTTTCCAAACTCGGTCCTGGGCCCCCGGGTGCACGTTTTGCTTTTTGCCCAATTACTACACAGCTGATTCAAATAACCAACTCATCAGCAAGCTTTGATTATCCGAATCAGCTGTGTGTGTGGGGGGGGGGGACCTTGATTTAGTTTGGGAATCCTTGATTTAGCAGATGCTCTTATCCAGAGCGACTTACAGTTAGTGCATTTATCTTAAGGTACCCAGGGAAGACAACCCCATTCTACTGAGTTTTTCCACTACAGTTTCTATATGTCTATTTCCTAGCGTGGGAGGTAGTGGAGAGGATAAGTATATTTAAGTTGCATGTTTCTTCCTATATTGCTGCATTCCACATCCCACCCTAACCCCACACAGAGACTCTGAACATGACTCATTACCAGTGTTGTAGATCACAGCCGTACAGGCCTTACATCCCCTGGTAGTGGGTCATATATACAAACACACACCTGCCCGGACCAAGGCTGCCTGGAGAATAAAGCTGCCTGAGTTATGAGTCCCACAGGGGCAGGGGGCAGGGGGGCAGGGGTCTGGGTATGGATCCGGGGGTGTTGGTGTGTCTGGAGACACAGACTAGCCTGACCTTACATCCTTCTCTGGTTCACAGACCGACCTCTGCCCCCTATACCCCTGGTGCTGTTCCTGCTGTGGTTTGTAAACTTCACCTATGACATGACCTTTCTTCTTACACACCAAATAATGACAGCGTTATTTCTACCTGTATTTCTAGTGTATTGCCACCAATCTACAACTTATAGCCACTAATTCCCAATCTACCAGTGGGTCCACACTATACCCACCATTAGAGAACGGTTGAACCACTGGTTAGCGTGACCCAGCAGTGTGGACGAGAGCTGGGTTGCACTGCAACTCTGGGCCTAAGCTACCCTCCGGCCTTGTCCTTTCCTCCAGAGAGGAGGAGGCCATCCGTCATGCTGGCCCAGGCAGAGGCACAATGGCATGGGCCTTTTACCCAGTGCTCAGCCCCTCTCACACACCCTGCTGATAACACACAGCTTCCGGGACCTTGGAAGGGGACTGGAAGGGGACTGGAAGGGTCTCGCCCCTGACAGATATACAGTCTGGTCTCTGGCCTGCTTATTCAATGTGCTGATGCCAAGGCAAATTGCTTAGGAACTCCCTACAAGGTTGGTCAGGGATAAGGAGAAGATACATTTTCTGATATATGTCCAATTATCAATGCCCACATTTGCACTACATACAATTGGATTGTTGTGCTTTAATAAGAAACATATTTTGAGGGACATTTTGGGAACATTTACCAATTCATTTGATATTTGATAGCTACTTTCCAGAGTTTTAATGTATTTTACATTAAGACCTCCATCCCAGACAACTCTCCACCCTCATCAATCCCACAATCCATCCCTCTAAAGCTCTTAACACCTTCTGCTGGGAAAACAAATCACATTTATGGCACTACTTCCATCTAATAAAAAGTATGAGCTGGCGCACACCCAGAGATATTTATTTAGTATAGAGGTGCTGACTGACAGCGAATTAAACTGTAAGCTATCAAAATAAAATAAATAAATATATATATATTCCATATATATATATATATAAAACTCCCAGTCATTTATTGGGTGAATTCCATCTTAAACAACACAGCTGATACTCTCTCTGTAAGAGATTGTGGAACACTTTCCCATGGACATCCTCTTTAAATGATCTATTATCTTAATGAAGTAACTACCAACTCTCCAGTACTGTACTCTCAAACCCTTAGCCCAGAGAGAGATCTACACTACAGGCCTACATTTTACATTACAGGTATTTGGCAGACACTCTCACCCAGAGCAATTTACAAGAGCAATTAGGGTTAAGTGCCTTGCTCAAGGGCACATCAACAGGTTTTTCAACTAGTCGGCTCAGGGATTCAAACCAGTGACCTTTCTGTTACTGGTTCGATGCACTTAACTGCTAGGCTACCTACGGCCCTGTCAGACAGAAAGACTGTCTCTACAGGTTAGTGTGTGCACATGTGTGTTTTGTGTGTGTGTGTACGTAGTAGCCTTCTCATGTCAAAAAGAACTGGAGCTAAGATGTTGAATATGGCCAGGTGGGATGACGGGCGTTTCATCATACCTTCAGTTTGGCTACATGTAACTCTATATTTTATTAAGGTAATTATCTCAGTGTAATTATCTTATGGAGAGTGAGCCACACCTACTTGAGTCATCTGTGAGTTGATGTGAACTAGGCCCACTAGCTACACTAAAATGAAATAAATGTCTTTGCACTGTTTGCTGCTCCCCTATGTGATGTGTTCATTTAGACTTTGTTTTATTTTTTACTGCTCCTGTGCTTCATCTGGATTAACATCTAAGATGAATTATTCTGCTGATGATCCTGTCTGTCTTTGAAGGCTTGGGCTTTAGGTCCATCCCTAAAGGCCTATGCCTTTATATCTCAGCTGTGTCTTGCCCTTATCTCCCAGCATGACCTTACCTGTCCTAATCATGATGGAGATGTTGTATCAGCATGTCAGTGTCACATCCACCGCAGGCCACGCCTACTAGACTACTATGGCGGGTCCTGGGTTTTGTTAGAGACCGGAAACAGGCTCTTCCGCACCATAAACACAGTGCTGAGCTTGGTAATGCGGCAGGGCTGACTGTGGCACGCGAGGACTACTGATAAAGTTAACAGACATTCCATTATCTCTGTGCAGCCTAAGAACTAAGCATGGGTGTGAAAATGCCCCCTATGTGGCCAATGTGTAAATGTATAAGTTTATAGTTTATAAATGTCTTAGTCTGTTTTCCTTGACAGATTTAGGCTGTCCTAAAATCATGACCATTGAGGCGCTACCATTAGCACGTGGTGAACCGAGTCATTACTATCAATAATAGCCTATCTGTAAAAAAAAATCATAATACTCTTTTTTTGTGTTTTATTTCCATTTATATTATGGAGTCATTATGCCAATGATAGACTGCATAAATATAGATTTATATTAAGTATGTTATCAGGCTGAATGCTGTTGTTAAAACCCTATTCATCCCCGTGGTTGTTTTCACAGGGCAGCTGAAAGCTGAAAAGTAGCCGAGATAATTACAATGGAAGGGCGTGTTTATTGGATGAAATATAAATGAAACGTTGCATTAGCTGTGGTCCTTTCTCTAATGATTTAGACCTATGTTGCTGGATTTGTTCAAATAACTTGATTCTCCAGTATCGCGCCATGCGGTGCTGCTTGTGTGTATGTGTTAGCCTTCTCATGTCAGAGAGACCAGGTGTTGTGTTGTACCAGGAGCTAAGATGTCGAATACGGCCAGGCGTGATGACTGGCTCTTCATCATACCTTCAGTTGTGCTACATATTAACTCTATATTTTATAAATGTAATTATATCAGCGTAATTATCTTATGGCGACTGGAGTGAGACACAATTATTTGAGTCACATGTGAGTAGATGTGAACTAGGTCCACTAGCTACACTAAAAATAAAAATACATCTATTTGTACTGTTTACAGCCCCTGTGCTTAATTTGGATAAACATCTAAGAAGAATGTATGTCCTTGAAGTGGGTCTTGGGTTGAAGATTGAGAAATTCGAAGCCTTGGGTTTGAGGTCCATCCCTACCTATGTTTTTATCTCTCAGCTGTGTCTCGCCCTGACCTCCTAGCATGACACCTGTCCTAATCATGACGGAGATGTTGTATCGGTGTGTCAGTGTCACATCCACCGCAAGCCGCGCCTCCTGGACACTATGGTGGTCCTGGGGTTTGTTAGAGATCAGAAACAGGGTAAACAAGAGCTCGGGGTTGCAGCAGAGCTGACAGTGGCACGCGAATACCATTGATAACGTTAACAGCCATTCCATTATCTCTCCATTCCATTATCTCTGGGTAGGCGAAGAACTAAGCAGAGGGGTGAAAACGGCCCCCTAAGTGGCCAGCATGTAAAAGTCTTAGTTCATAGTTTATAAATGTTTTCATCTGTTTTCTTTGACAGATTTAGGCGATGTCCTAAAATGATGACCGTTGAGGCGTTACGATTAAGCGCGCGGTGAACCGAGTCATACTGGCATAAAAAAATATGAATACAAAAAAGTTTGTTTTCTTTCGATGTATGTTGTGGAGTCATTATGCCAATGATAGCCCACAGCCTGTGTCGAAATATAGATTTGTATTAAGTATGTTATCATTCTGAATGCTGTTGTTAAAACCCTATTCATCCCCGTGGTTGTTTTCACAGGGCAGCTGAAAGCTGAAAAGTAGTCTAGATAATTACAATGGAAGGCGTGTTTATTGGATTAAATATAGATGAAACGTTGCATTAGCTGTGGTGCTTTCTCTAATGCTTTAGGCCTATGTTGCTGGATTTGTGTTTTTATTGTATCCTCCAGTATTTCGCCATGCGGCGTGTGTGTACGTGTTAGCCTTCTCATGTCAGAGAGAACAGGAGCTAAGATTTCGAATATGGCCATGCGGGATGACTTGCGCTTCATTTAACCTTCAGTTGGTCTACATGTAACTCTATATTTTATTAATGTAATTACGTCAGCGTAATTATCTGTGGTTTTCTCTAATGCTGTAAACCTATTTTGCTATATATTTTCTTTCTTTATCTTGCGGTGTCATGCAGCGCGTGTGTGTGTGTGTGGACTGTGCGACTGCAACTACAGTGCTCGTAACACCATTTAGCAAGGTGCATCAGTGATCCGTGGCGCTTAGCTGACCAGAGAGGACAACGGCCGCGAGGCTGCTCTGATTGACACAATAATAGCTTTTAACCCTCATACTATCAACATATTTTACATACATGCATTACCAACGGGGTCGTTTTGACACCAATCAGAAACTATTGGGAAAAGCAACAATCATAGCAAAATAGCAACTTCATTCTTATCAAACATCACTAGGCTTGTAAATAAGGTTATCTGTAATAGAATATTTGCAAAAGTATTATTTTTTTAACAGTAATTTGCATATTCTGTCAAATTAAAATATAAATTTGTCCCATGATTAATCTGCAGCTTTTTTACAAAGTACAATCGACATAAGTACTAAAAGTAGGCCTACTGATTCACCATAATTTAATTGTAGAATTATATATATTTTTTGTTATTAAGTAAATAGGCCTAATAATTTTGTCATATGTAGGTGATACAAACTACTGTAATTTAATGGGCGGTACACCAACATTTGAAATATAGCGTACTTAATTGTATTGACAAAAAGTGATTCATCCACATTGATCCCGAGAGACAAGGACCAAGAATACGCCTTAGTTCGTTTTATTTTACTTACCCTATTGCCAGGATTAGCATCGCTGCTAGTGAAACAATGTGAGTGGTAGGGCCTAACCGTCAGGATGCTTTAAAAAGCATTCTCAAATCCTCAAAATGACTTCAAACCAAATGTTATAGCCACCCAAATAACATAAGTAGTTGCACATATATATACTATTGGAGGATATATAGGAATTCTGGTATTTAGGCTATATAACATTTCCTGTAGTATAGCCTACCTATTTTTCTGAGAATACACACCAATATGTGTAGGCCTACATTTAGAGTGAGGCTACTTTTTTTATATATATATATTTTTTAAGTATTCATACCACTGACATTATGAGCTGTTTTGACTGCAACTAAGCATGTAAGGTCATTTGTTTTTATTGTGCTGTGGGTTGAGGGGGCTCAATCAGGAATTTTGACCAGATAAGCAGATCACCTGCAGTGATGGAGCACCTTATGTAGGCATACTCACCCTTTCCTTTCCTATACAACTGCTTATAAGTGTCATTTAATATTATGTCTCCAGAGAAACCTGGAATCAAATAAATATTTGTTTTTAGATTTGCACTAAACTTCCACAGAGCTGCATTATTTTCCAGAAAACGCATAGAGCCCCGAGTTGACTATCCCTTTATATTATGGCTATAATTGAACACATTTGGCACTAGAAATGTGTCAATTTTCAGATAAAAATGTGTCCAACATCCACTGAGTAGCTAGCAAGTTTACTAGATAGCTACAGTAGTTGCCTTGATAACCAAACAAATAGACTTGCTAGCTAAGCTAACCAAAACATCAGTCCTAGCTTGCTATTATGAAAATCCAATTTAACATTCCCAATAATGTTTTCAATTCGACTTTGGCTTTCAAAAGCAGCTCAAACATAGAACATGTAAGAATGAACTATAGCCATTGAATTCTACCATTCTGATATACCATGCATTATTTAAGCAATAAATAAGGCATGTTTTGTCATACCTGTGGTATAAGATCTGTTATAAACAGTGGTTTGAGCCCTGAATTCTGATTGGCTGAAAGCCATGATATATTAGACCGTATACCATGGGTATAACAAAATGTTTAGTTTTACTGCTCTAATTACTTGGTAACCAGTTTATAATAGCAATAAGGCTCCTCAGGGTTTGTGATATATGGCCAATATACCATGGCTAAGGGCTGTGTCCAGACACTCCGCATTGTGTCTGAGTGCCTGTATTACAGCCCTTAGCCATGGTATATTGGCCATATACCACAAACCCCGGAGGATTTTTATTCCCTTTATCGCGCGGTACTGTGCGACTGCAATCTGCAGTGTTCGTAACACCATTAGCAAGGTGCCTTATTGCTTCATTATAAACTGGGTGATTCAAGCCCTGAATGCTGATTGGCTGACAGCTGTGGTATATCAGACCTTATACCATGGGTATGACAAAGCATGTTTTTGTATTGCTCTAATTAGGTTGGTAACCAGTTTGTAATAGCAATAAGGCACCTCAGGGCTTTGTGGTATATGGCTAATATACCACGGCTAAGGGCTGTATCCAGGCACTCCACGTTGCGTTGTGCGAAGAACAGCCCTTAGCCGTGTTATATTGGCCATATACCACAGCCCTTCGAGCCTTATTGCTTAAATATACCACAGCTGTCAGCCAATCAATCAGCATTCAGGGTTCCAACCACATAGTTCATAAAGGGAAATAATGCACGGCCTAGAATGCCCTTCAAGCCAATCAGAAACAAGTATTCAACAATGCCATGGTATAAACACCTTTACTTCTTTCTATGTAGATTCAGAGTGTAGGCTGAATTCTGTGTTGCAGTTCTATCAAGAATACACACCATTGGCAGAGTTTTTATACTATTGGCAGATTTCTTTTATGCACAAAACTACACAGTCATATGATATGTGGTATAGAAAAGTAAGGTGCAATCTTAGGCGAGTGCATGGGGTGCTGGTCAAAATCTCTTATGCAGGTCCTCCACCCTCTGGTGGTACAGATCATTTGGGGTCAATATTGATGCAAAAACACTAAACAATGGTTTATTTTTGTTAAGAACAAGTTGACTGACAAAGTCATTAACAATTTGAAGAATTGTATTACCCACCTTTGGGCTGTGTTACAAAAATATGCCTCTGGGGTCAAAATACGCCAGTCGGTAGTATGAGGGTTAACAGACATAAACAACATTAACTCGACAAAACTTGATAGAAGGACATCGAAAATGGTATAATTATGCTAGCCAAAAAAATAGCACAGTGTCACAGCCGGCCGCGACCGGGAGGTCCATGGGGCAACACACAATTGGCCTAGCGTCGTCTGGGTTAGGGAGGGTGTGGCCGGTAGGGATATCCTTGTCTCTTCGCGCACTAGCGTCTCCTGTGGCGGGCCGGGCGCAGTGCACGCTGACCAGGTCGCTAGGTGTATGGTGTTTCCTCCGACATATTGGTGCGGCTGGCTTCCGGGTTGGATGCGCGCTGTGTTAAGAAGGAGTACGGCTTGGTTGGGTTGTGTTTCGGAGGACGCATGGCTCTCGACCTTCGTCTCTCCCGAGCCCGTACGGGAGTTGTAGCGATGAGATAAGACAGTAACTACTAACTATTGGATACCACGACATTGGGGAGAAAAAGGGGGGTAAAAAATATATATTTTAAAAAATAACAATATAGAAAGGAGGACTAGTTTTTGCCCTGACCTATGCAAATTAATATTTGTGTCACTATTATGCTAGGTCTATTTGATTATTCAAATAATAATTTGGATTGGTAGCATATAGAGACATAAACCTAAAACCATTCATCAGAAAGTCACTGCCTTTACAGTCCAAGCATGTCCCCTCGGATCCTGATGTCAGTGGTGGTGAGATAATCTCATGATGGATTAGAAATAGGCCTATCCAAAGCAACCATGTCTGACTGCCTTGTGCTATGGAACACATGCGGTCAGTCAGCGCTCATTTAGGCAACAAACGCTCACGGTCTCAATTCAGTTTCAAGGCAGAATTAGACATTAATTCAAATGTCATATTTCGTGGGTGACCTGCCTGCATTTATGCCTGGGGAAAGGCAAAGCCTCGACATTAACATAACAGTTCACAAATATTATTTCAAACATTATTTTACCGGGGCTTGTAAAAATCAAGCACATTCGTAGAATATAAGGTACTGAGCAAAAAAATATAAACGCAACATGCAACCATTTCCTCGATTTTACTGAGTTACAGTTCATATAAGGAAATCAGTGAATTCAAATAAATTCATTAGGCCCTAATCTATGGATTTCACATGACTGGGCAGGGGTGCAGCCATGGGTGGGCCTGGGAGGGCATAGACCACCCAATTGGGAGACTGGCCCACTCACTGGGGAGCAAGGACCAGCCAATCAGAATGAGTTTTCCCCCACAAAAAGGCTTTATTACAGACAGAAATACTCCTCAGTTTCATTAGCTGACAGGGTGGCTGGTCTCAGATGATCACACAGGTGAAGTAGTTGGATGTGGAGGTCCTGGGCTGGTCTGGTTACATGCGGTTGTGAGGCCGGTTGGGCGTACTGCCAAATTCTCTAATACGACACTGGAGGTGGCTTATGGTAGAGAAATGGAAGTGGATATTCCTGCAGTCAGCATGACAATTGCACGCTCCCTCAAACCTTGAGACATCTGTGGCATTGAGTTGTGTGACAAAACTGCACATTTTAGAGTGGCCTTTTATTGTCCCCAGTACAAGGCACACGTGTAATGATCATGCTGTTTAAACAGATTCTTGATATGCCACACCTGTCAAGTGGATGGATTATCTTGGCAAAGCAGACACTTCACATGTTGCATTTATATTTTTGTTCAGTAGAATCTTAAATGGTTCTTTGGCTGTCTAAATAGGATAACTCTTTGAAGAACTATTTTGGGTTCCATGTAGAACCTTTTCAACAGAGGATCCTACATGGAATCCAAAAGTGTACCTGGAACCCAAAAAGAACCCTTTTGGAACCTTTTTTTCTAAGAGTGTAGCGGTAGCCCATTACTATTGTAAATAAACCAACGGGAGTAAACCTTTGGCTCACCCGATCGAGTCAATAAATTCCACCTAAATACATGTGTAAATTATCTGTGCCCCTAGGCTAAAATAGCCATAAACAAAGTCTGTTTCGGATTGCTCCACATTTTCATAGCGGTGTAACCACATCTTAAGCCAATACAAGCAACGCAAACCGTAATGGATTACTTTGTTTTGGAAAACACAAGTGCACGAATTGTGTTTATAGCCCTCTCCCTACACTCCCTCTCTCTCACTACTCCCCCTCTCCCCCTCTTCCCGCTCTCCATCTCTCAAATTGGCCGTTTTAAAGACATCCATCTTTAGAAGCCGGGGTAGACGCTCCTCCAATCTAAACAGCACTCTGCTGATGGCGAGCGGATGAGATTATGTATTGTCTTTCTCTCCCCCTTTCATTCTCTCTGCACGGTTTAGGCGCTACCGGGGCTTTTGTCCCTGGCGCCTGTCCTGGGCCACTGTAGACATGCGACTTGAGGAGAGTAGAGGTGTAACATTACAACATCTCTGATTATCCCTCTGGATTTGCGATAACGTTTGCTTGCAGACGGTGGTCCATATATCTGAAAATAAATATATTAAATATATTTAATACAACAGGATGTTCCTTAGCTGTGTGTGTGTGTGTGTGTGTGTGTGTGTGTGTGTGTGTGTGTGTGTGTGTGTGTGTGTGTGTGTGTGTGTGTGTGTGTGTGTGTGTGTGTGTGTGTGTGTGTGTGTGTGTGTGTGTGTGTGTGTGTTCGTTCCACTAGTGAATCATCGTCCATGCTTGGTTCTCATTTTGAAATGTTGATCAGTGTTGTATAGTTTAGACCCCTTCATGCATCTATCTTCCAAGGACTAAAACATATATGGACTAAAGGAGAGGGGCAAGGCATTCAGAAAAGTAAATAATATTGCAAAGTTATAAAACATCTCAACACAAATAGTCGCAGTGCAAGACCCGCAGTGTGCTCTGTTTCCTGTCTGTCCTCGGCGAGAGGAGCCAGTAGACACAGTGGATAGTACTAGAGTGAGACACTGGCAGGTCTGGATCCTGTCCACATACACGTTATTCTCACCCTATTTCTCTTTGCTTTGTGAAAACATCAGTTAAATGAGTCTGCAGCTACATAATGCGTGGAGTGTTTAACTTTTAGTTGTAAACCAATCAACTAGACAAAAAACATGTATTCAGAACAAATCTAGCTATTTAGAGTTATTCGTTGGCTGTAGACCACTTGTACCTGGTCACATTATATAGGATAGCTGCATCAACATGTGTAAGTGATTATTAGATTAGCCAATAAGGCCTTCGGAGCTGTGCTATATGTTTGACTTCATCAATTCGAACGATAAATGAATTATTCACACAAGCATGCGAGGACAGACTAACAAATAATAGCTTAAGTAAATGCCTATAATTGTAGTCCTAATATTATTATAAATCATTAGACCTATGCCAATTATTATAGTTTGGATATTGTTTCAATGTAGCCTAATATAAATAAAAGCTATGTGCTATGATTTATCATATTTTCAACACAATTCTAAGACAGAAATATCGATATGCAATGTAAACGAAAATGTGTGTGAATGAATATGACAATGTTGTATTTGATGTTTTTCAAGGATTCCCTTGTAAGTTTTTGTTCGTTCGTTTAATAAATGTATGGGGGAAATGTATTCGTTTTGGTGTTTTTTTAAAACATGTTGTTGTTATTTTATACTCTTACCAAATACTAGGTACGCCTATATTCATTGTATTTAGTTATTGACCGGTAAAAAAATAAAAATACTTCACACACTATAAATATACAAATGCACTTGTAAATGTCTGTAGAAGTAAGTGATTAGGTTACAAATGTACACTGTATAGTGTAGCCTATCAATTAGTAATACAGTAAAGCAATCGTTACCCTATAATTCTGTTATAATCCCCCCCCCCCATTATCTTATCCGCGGTTTGTGGAAACAGGAAAATAAGATTTGGGTTATCTAAGTGTGTGTGATGATAGGGAGAGTAGCCTAGAGAGATCGAGAGAGAGAGAGAGAGAGAGAGAGTGCTTAAATCGGAAACTACACTGATAGCAACAGATAATGTGTCATTAATATCAGTATTCCTCTCTATGCTGCTTATCAGCATGTTTTCTTAGCCTATTAAACCAGCCAAAAAGAAACAGTCTCATCCGTGCAGGCCTCCACACACACTGACTCAATCTCCCACTCTACATGAAAGACACATGCTTTTTCTTCTTCCATTTGTATAATGAGGAAGGCTACAACTATGTTGAGTTCATTATAGTTTCAGTCGGTTACTACTCCATTTTTACACTATTCAATGTGAGCTAAGCTATATGCAAACCATGAACGGATATATGATGAAAACCGGTCTCCTACCTGTACAGAAACTGCATGCAGACGCTCTGAGGGCTGATACCACATTCAAGTTATTCTAGCCTATGCCTACTTCTTTTTAAATTTCCCATTGAAATAAAGACGTATTAATTTAATGTAACATAATACAACATTTCAATAGTTGTTACTTGATAATCTTCCCTAAACTCTAAATACATATAAGAGCTTGCGCCCTCGCTCCATGCAGTCACCCATCCCATTATCTCGTGACGTCACAGGGAGGAAAAGAAGCGTCCGCCTTGAGTCCTCCAACAAAACAGAAACTGCATCTCACCAAATTCCCCAACAAGCTAAACAGACACCGTAGGCGAGGCAGAGAGCGCAGGGCAGAGAGACGGGAGCTGTCACTTCACGAAATAAACCAGTCCTCTTTTGCATAGCTCCATGAACAAACAACAAGCAAGGCTCAGCAATCATTCAGGCTACTGTAGAGGTTTTCTTTATTCTTCTTCAAAGAGACGAATAGCCCCCCTTTTGGATCCGTTTACTCTTAAAAACCGTCTATCCAAACAAACACCTGCTTGAGGAGTTCTTTATGCTCGGATGAGCCACTTCACCAAGGGACTATAATTCCTACTTCATGTGAACGAATAGGTGCCGATGATAATAATGCTTCCTAGCCCTGTTATTTCTGCCTCCACTACGCCGTTCTCAGTCAAGGACATACTGAAGCTGGAGCTTCAGCAGCAGTCCCAGCAGCAGCGGCTCGCCTCACACCTTGGGCCGCCCCATGAGTGCTCTCACCCGGTGTCGCAGCAGCAATGCTTCGCCCTCCAGTCGCCCCCGTCTTGTATGCTGGCTGGCAGAAACAGGGACAGTCCCAGCCCCGGGCTCTTGGAGAGAGAGGCGGGGATGTCCTACCTGGGTAGTCTGACCGTGCAGGAGCGGCTGATGGAGACGGGTCTTGCCGGAGAGATATTCACTTCCCCGGGGCTACAGGGACACTCAGCCGACACAAGCCTGGAAGTTGAGCAGGAGGACATAGACACCAGTAAGTCAGCGATTGATTACCAGCATACATAGTATCCTAACCATTTGATTTTAAAATAAAGTATTATATTATATTATATTATTCTAACTCTATTATGATTGCAATATTCTAGATTATCAAGATCATTAATTAAATCCAATTATATGATAATACACCCATACATATATATATTTTTTTCTTCTTCCATTTAACAAGAGACCACTTCAGTTAAACGATTACAATATTAGCGCCTTTTATAGAAAGCGATAGCTTTATTTTATTTGTCATCTACATAGAGGGTTCACCTGTAAATAAATAGGTTTGGAGAGAAAACGCTCCAAACGACAGCATTTTGACAAATTGTGCATGGCTGAATCGCCATATAAAAAATATGAGCAATCCAACATCCTTCGTTTTCAGAAATAATTTAAAGAGCCATGTTGTTTTTCAGATAAATGTACCTACTGCACTGAAATGAACCTTTAGATAAGACAGAAATGTTGTTCCACGCAATTTATTTCCTTTTTTAGAAATTACAAGTAATATTGGGCCAAATGCTTTAATTAGACCTATACGTTGCATATACCCTAATTATTTAATGCATTTACTCTTTAGGTTGATGTCAGCATTAGTGGGACTTCAAGTGTATTGGGACATTTGTGTTTGAGGGAACTGTACTATGGTAATTTTGCAACCCAATCACAACAAATGTCATTGGGTTTTTGCTAAATGGTTTTGTTTAGTGTGATTTCATTGCAGTGTGTGTGGTCAGGTTTCTTAGACAGGGTGACCCGTTGAAACGCATGAAAAAATGACATACATATGAAACCTTGAGCTAGAATGATAAGGCTGTCGTTCTGTCAATTATAATTCAACGATCTAGTTTTTTAATAACCATTCATGTAAACAGAGTTGCAGGATGTAGGAGTGCTGAGGGTGCAGCACCCCCTGAGAAAACAGCATTGGATGACAGTGGAAGGCATTAGAGGGAAATAAAAGCAAGGAAAATCAATTATGTACGAAAGGGAGGATAGAAAAGAGGCTCACTTTATGAAAGGGGACCGAATTTGGGGATAGTTGAGGTGTTTCAGGATCCGGTAAAAGCTGTTCCGACGTCTTTAGTTAGATTTTCACGAAGAGCTTGGAATGTCCCGAAATCAATGTTCTAAGGGCATGGAAAGGGTTCAATCAAATGTTATTGTATAAAAACAGAGAGTATGTTATCTACAAGCCTGTACAAATGCTTATTTGTGAGTTCATAACAAGTGTGAGGTGAAGTGGAACACTAATGTATTTCTAATGAGAAAATAGTATCCCAGTTCATATTTTTCTAAAGTGTCCCACCAACACTGAAAGCCACGCTTTAGCAAACGTAGGGGTCTGAGGTTGTTTTGGGGGGTTTTAGCAACCCCTGAATAATAAATGGTCAAGCTGTTTCATCATAAAATTGTAGATAAGACCCTAATTCATTAAAATAAACATCACCCGAGTATGGGTAGACTGATTTTGATTGTCTACATAGTGATCTACCAAAAAGTGTCCGACTTCTGCATATATCACCCTATTTAGACCATGGGTGGGAAAGTGGTGGCACGAGGCCGTTTTGTAGACCGCAGACCCCCCAATCACTCAGCTCATGCCAGCTGACACATTTTAGATTGGTAAATTAGTGTAGCCAGCTATGGGGGCCCCCATTGATTTTGTTAGCCACTCTCACCCAGATATCATATTAAAAACTGAAAACATTTATCTCCATTCTAACTACATTTAACTTAGGGCCCCCAAAAGGCTAGGGTTGGCTCTGACTACATGTGTGGCGGGTATGGATGTGAGTATGCAGACCCGCGAGCCACTGCCGCTATTCATGATGAGTTCAGATTTCTTGTGGCCCCCACCCCCATCAAAGTTCCCATTAAAATGAATACATATATTTGAAGTAAAACTGGTTTCAAGCCACAGACTACACTAAAACAACAACATTTGTACAACAAATCATAGGAAGGACTATCTGATTTAATTTTCTCTGATAGGCTAAATTTATATTTGTGTCATTGATTAGTAAAGACTCGAGATTACTTTTGAAAAACATCAGTAGCCTAACTATGGACCTCCAGGATTAGAATAGCTATTTTGTATAGAATGAAATAATTGATAAATCTGTCGTCAAATATGACTAAAATCTCTCTCCCCTCTCTTTCTGGAGAATCTTGTGGCCTAATAGGAGTGAGGGACTGCGAGGAGTCCACACAGGTGCACTCGGACTTGGAGAAACCCCCAAAACAGCAAAGGGCCCGGCGGAAACCACGGGTACTCTTTTCCCAGGCGCAGGTGTTCGAGCTCGAGCGGCGCTTCAAGCAGCAGCGTTACCTATCCGCCCCGGAGAGGGAACAACTGGCCAACACTCTGAAACTGACCTCCACACAGGTCAAAATATGGTTCCAGAACAGGAGGTATAAGTGTAAACGGCAGCGGCAGGACAAGACCCTAGAGATGGCCGGACACCCACACCATCCTCCCCCGCCTAGGAGAGTGGCAGTCCCGGTGCTGGTGCGTGATGGGAAGCCCTGCCTGGCTGGATCTCAGAACTATAATACATCCTACACTGTTGGAGCGGCCAGCCCCTATAGTTATAATGGCTACCCGGTTTACAATAACCCGGTGTATACTAACACTTACTCATGCACGTACTCTAGCCTGCCTGCTCTAGCGCCCAACACTACTGCTAACGCCTTTATGAATATGGGTCTTGGAAACCTGGGCGTGTCGCAAACTCAGGCCCAAACACCACAGGGAACAGCCTGCCAAGGAACTCTGCAGGGCATTCGGGCCTGGTAGCTGAATGTGTTGATCTCCAGTTGAATAACATTTGCTTTGTTGATCAAGCGTTGATGAAGTTGATAAATAACTTACAGTATTTTGGGATAAGTAAAAACCTTTATGTGTCCCTTGCAGCACAATAAGGATTTATCGTTGAAAGTCGTCATATTGAGACACATTTTGTACAAAGAGATTAGATGTTTCATCATCAACGCAAAAACGTGTTTTTAAAAGTTGGACTATTCCAAAGTCACTGTTGGATATAGATATATACTGTGACAGCATTGTATACTGCCTAAATCCCCATGCGCAATTTGGGATAAACTATTGGGTGCTTATCACTCAGGATGTGAATGGCCTATGCTGGCAAACATTAGCAACGATTATATCTGCGCTTTACTTAAAAAATATGACTTTACATGTAGCCTACTACAAATGGCAAAGGGGGCGTTACCAGTGAAAACCTTCTACATCATATCAGGACATCCCCAAATAAAAGATCCAAAATCCATGAGGATTTTGTTTTCTGTGTACTTTTTTTGTTGTTAATTTGAGATGTATCCTTGTGCACCTGAACAATGCCCGCTGATTATGTTTTGTTGCTGAGGAAAATAAGCATTTATTGAGAAATAAAGTGAAACATTTTGGTATCAAAATGAAGGCATATGTTGATTATATATTCAGAGGGAAAATGCAATTGTGGTATCTTTTGCACTCTCCATCGTAGTGTGTGTGTGTGTGTGTGTGTGTGTGTGTGTGTGTGTGTGTGTGTGTGTGTGTGTGTGTGTGTGTGTGTGTGTGTGTGTGTGTGTGTGTGTGTGTGTGAGAGAGAGAGAATGTGATTTTACACCTTGTGAAACTTTAGGTGTCTGGTCAAGTTCCTTCAATCCCATTTAGAAAAGGTGTGTTGTGTTTCTACATAAACGCATAAATATGTGCGAACAAATTTCGGATTTATTCATGGCGTTTTTAAAATGCTTTGATTGACAGTGGTTGAAACCGTAGACCTAGCCTACTTTCTGATACAATATGTTCTCATTATTGGCCATTGGTTTGGTTTTGTACACGTTCTCCAGAAGCGCCCCGCACTTCAAGGGCGTTTGGTCTCTGTTTTGCATTCAGTTTCACATTTATTTTCCAGAACGACGCTTATGCTGATTATTTGTAATCTAAAGATACAACTAAACTTAAGAAAATATCACCAAAAATACATAACGATTAAAGCAAATTGATTTTCTTCATGTTATGCTATGTTAGGCTATTCCAAAAATAAATGTTTGAGATATGGTTCCAGCATACTGTTCGCCATGGAAGGCCGTTTTCCAGCCGTCGCTTTGGAAGAGCTGAAGAGAGAGGCACATATAGCAGAGTAGGCCAGAAACACAGACAGACACAGACAAGAGCCAGAACTCAGACAGAATGGAAAATTGAGAATTTAGGCTAGAGACGTTATCCAGACAATGCGCTATAATGGTCTGATCGCGCACCCACGGAGGGCCCACAAAGACACTCTAGGCTAGCATACTATGCTGAACTGATCTCTTATTAATGGCCTAGTATAGAGCCCCACAGTGGAGGTATCTTAATACCCATAAAACCTCGCGGTCAAACAGGGAAATGGTTCCTGTCGTTTATCCAACATTCATTTTTCCCATAGGGTTTTTTAGAAACACTTCTAACAAGGGCAGTGTTTCTTGTAGGCTTTACCCTGTCATAACGATTTGTTAACCATGTAAATCTCTCTCGTGCCTTTTATCAACATAGTCGGTTCTATTTACGCTCAGATTTGAAAATAGTAGTTAGTTTTAAATTGGAAACTATGTAAGACTACAAATCCCTGAAAGTTCCTGCACATTATTTCTAGCGGACATCTTTGCTAACAGGTATTGTGTCAATTTAAAACTTGATCAAGACAGTTCACAGAATTGTACATCTAAAGACATTTAGCCAATTTATTCATTACTACATTTAGCTAACATTAGATAGTTAATCCAGAGATTCTTAACTTTGCCTCGATTCGGCAGTTTCCTCCAGATCATCGTGGCATTTGTAGTTCTGTATGATAGCCACATTAGCAGCTAATTAGCATTTCATTTGGGTGGTGGGATGGGGTGGGGGGGTGCTTCTAATTAGGGTTGTCACTCATCTGCAAATCAGAGATGTGGCTTTTCTGGTCTACCTGTACAGAAATTAGTCACAAAGAAATACATCATTATATAGTATGGGAGCGGGCACCAAAGGCAACTCACGAATCAACCATCCCAGCTGTAAAAAGACATTTGAAAATAACAATAGCAAGGCTATATACAGACACCGGTTAGTCAGGCTTATTGAGGTAGTATGTACATGTAGGTATGGTTAAAGTGAATTTGCATATATGATGAACAGAGAGTAGCAGTAGCATAAAAAGTGGGGGGGGGGGGTGGGACACAATGCAGATAGCCCGGTTAGCCAATGTGCGGGAGCTCTGGTTGGTCGGGCCAATTGAGGTAGTATGTACATTAATGTATAGTTAAAGTGACTATGCATATATGATAAACAGAGAGTAGCAGCAGCGTAAAAGAGGGGTTGGGGGCACACAATGCAAACAGTCTGGGTAACCATTTGGTTACCTGTTCAGGAGTCTTATGGCTTGGGGGTAAAAAACTGTTGAGAAGCCTTTTTGTCCTAGACGTGGCACTCCGGTACCGCTTGCCATGCGCTAGTAGGGAGAACAGTCTATGACTGGGGTGGCTGGGGTCTTTGACAATTTTTAGGGCCTTCCTCTGACACCACCTGGTGTAGAGGTCCTGGATGGCAGGCAGCTTTGCCCCAGTGATGTACTGGGCCGTACGCACTAACCTCTGTAGTGCCTTGCGGTCGGAGGCCGAGCAATTGCCGTATCAGGCAGTGATGCAACCGGTCAGGATGCTCTCGATGTTGCAGCTGTAGAACCATTTGAGGATCTCAGGACCCATGCCAAATCTTTTTAGTTTCCTGAGGGGGAATAGGCTTTGTCATGCCCTCTTCACGACTGTCTTTTCGTGCTTCCGGGTTGGAGCGATCTGGTCGCATCCGCGCTTCGGTCTGCAGGTTGTATAACTTTGTATAACTTTTTCATTACATTTCATTACATTTCATTATAGTACAACGGTCTGATTTGTCTAATCTTAGCAATTTCCTCTTAGCTAGCTACATAGTCGTCGTTGTATCAAAGATAATTGCGTAATTATCGTATTTCGTAAATCTCTATCTGTCCAACACGTTCACCGTCTACCGTAGCACTGTAGTACTATCACACTCAACTGAACGTCTTGATTAGTGTAGTGTTAGCTAGTTACATAGCTAGCTACATAGTTGTCTTTGCTGTCTTCGTATCCAAGATAATTGTGTAGCTTAGAGTGTGGAGTCTTAGAGTGATAATTGCGTTATTATTGTATTTCGTCGCCCTCCTATCTGCCTAGCAGCTAGCATACGTTCACCGGCTACCGTAGCACTGTAGTAACTATCACACTCAACCGAACGACTTGATTAGTGTAGTATTAGATAGCTACATAGTTGTCTTTGCTGTCTTCGTATCCAAGATAATTGTGTAGTTTAGAGTGTGTAGTCTTAGAGTGATTATCTTAATTCACCGAGGTTAGCTAGCCAGCTATTTTGTCGTCCTTAACGTAGGAGACACTCCTAGCTAGCCAATAGCCAGCCAACGTCTACTGAATAGAACTTTCGCATTCCGGTCGCATTCCGCGTCGCTCCACAGGTAGTATCACTTTTTCACTTCATTTCATTACAGTCCCAACGGTGTGATTTGTTTGATCGTAGCTAGCTACATAGCTAGCTACATAGCCGTCTTTGTTTCAAAGATAATTGTGTAGTCTAGAGCGATTTTCTAGGTTAGCTAGCCAGCTATTGTCGTTCTCCTACGCAACGTAACGTAACCAACACTGCTAGCTAGCCAGCTGGCTCCCGATAAGCAGCATTGTAGAAACTTCACACTCAACGGTACGACTTGATTAGGGTAGTGTCAACAACGCAGCTAGCCTACCCCAGCAGTACTCTATCATTTTAATCATTTTAGTCAATTAGATTCTTGCTACGTAAGCTTAACTTTCTGAACATTCGAGACGTGTAGTCCACTTGTCATTCCAATCTCCTCTGCATTAGCGTAGCCTCTTCTCTAGCCTGTCAACTATGTGTCTGTCTATCCCTGTTCTCTCCTCTCTGCACAGACCATACAAACGCTCCACACCGCATGGCCGCAGCCACCTAATCTGGTGGTCCCAGCGCGCACGACCCACGTGGAGTTCCAGGTCTCCGGTAGCCTCTGGAACTGCCGATCTGCGGCCAACAAGGCAGAGTTCATCTCAGCCTATGTCTCCCTCCAGTCCTCGACTTCTTGGCTCTGACGGAAACATGGATCACCACAGACAACACCGCTACTCCTACTGCTCTCTCTTCGTCCGCCCACGTGCTCTCGCACACCCCGAGAGCTTCTGGTCAGCGGGGTGGTGGCACCGGGATCCTCATCTCTCCCAAGTGGTCATTCTCTCTTTCTCCCCTTACCCATCTGTCTATCGCCTCCTTTGAATTCCATGCTGTCACAGTTACCAGCCCTTTCAAGCTTAACATCCTTATCATTTATCGCCCTCCAGGTTCCCTCGGAGAGTTCATCAATGAGCTTGATGCCTTGATAAGCTCCTTTCCTGAGGACGGCTCACCTCTCACAGTTCTGGGCGACTTTAACCTCCCCACGTCTACCTTTGACTCATTCCTCTCTGCCTCCTTCTTTCCACTCCTCTCCTCTTTTGACCTCACCCTCTCACCTTCCCCCTACTCACAAGGCAGGCAATACGCTCGACCTCATCTTTACTAGATGCTGTTCCTCCACTAACCTCACTGCAACTCCCTCCAAGTCTCCGACCACTACCTTGTATCCTTTTCCCTCTCGCTCTCATCCAACACTTCCCACACTGCCCCTACTCGGATGGTATCGCGCCGTCCCAACCTTCGCTCTCTCTCCCCCGCTTCTCTCTCCTCTTCCATCCTATCATCTCTTCCCTCTGCTCAAACCTTCTCCAACCTATCTCCTGATTCTGCCTCCTCAACCCTCCTCTCCTCCCTTTCTGCATCCTTTGACTCTCTATGTCCCCTATCCTCCAGGCCGGCTCGGTCCTCCCCTCCCGCTCCGTGGCTCGACGACTCATTGCGAGCTCACAGAACAGGGCTCCGGGCAGCCGAGCGGAAATGGAGGAAAACTCGCCTCCCTGCAGACCTGGCATCCTTTCACTCCCTCCTCTCTACATTTTCCTCCTCTGTCTCTGCTGCTAAAGCCACTTTCTACCACTCTAAATTCCAAGCATCTGCCTCTAACCCTAGGAAGCTCTTTGCCACCTTCTCCTCCCTCTTGAATCCTCCTCCCCCTCCTCCCTCTCTGCAGATAAACTTCAAACCATTTTGAAAAGAAGGTCGACGACATCCGATCCTCGTTTGCTAAGTCAAACGACACCGCTGGTTCTGCTCACACTGCCCTACCCTGTGCTCTGACCTCTTTCTCCCCTCTCTCTCCAGATGACATCTCACGTCTTGTGACGGCCGGCCGCCCAACAACCTGCCCGCTTGACCCTATCCCCTCCTCTCTTCTCCAGACCATCTCCGGTGACCTTCTCCCTTACCTCACCTCGCTCATCAACTCATCCCTGACCGCTGGCTTCCTGTCTTCAAGAGAGCGAGAGTTGCACCCCTTCTGAAAAAAAAAAAAAAACCTACACTCGATCCCTCCGATGTCAACAACTACAGACCAGTATCCCTTCTTTCTTTTCTCTCCAAAACTCTTGAACGTGCCGTCCTTGGCCAGCTCTCCCGCTATCTCTCTCAGAATGACCTTCTTGATCCAAATCAGTCAGGTTTCAAGACTAGTCATTCAACTGAGACTGCTCTTCTCTGTATCACGGAGGCGCTCCGCACTGCTAAAGCTAACTCTCTCTCCTCTGCTCTCATCCTTCTAGACCTATCGGCTGCCTTCGATACTGTGAACCATCAGATCCTCCTCTCCACCCTCTCCGAGTTGGGCATCTCCGGCGGCCCACGCTTGGATTGCGTCCTACCTGACAGGTCACTCCTACCAGGTGGCGTGGCGAGAATCCGTCTCCTCACCACGTGCTCACCACTGGTGTCCCCCAGGGCTCTGTTCTAGGCCCTCTCCTATTCTCGCTATACACCAAGTCACTTGGCTCTGTCATAACCTCACATGGTCTCTCCTATCATTGCTATGCAGACGACACACAATTAATCTTCTCCTTTCCCCTTCTGACGACCAGGTGGCGAATCGCATCTCTGCATGTCTGGCAGACATATCAGTGTGGATGACGGATCATCACCTCAAGCTGAACCTCGGCAAGACGGAGCTGCTCTTCCTCCCGGGAAGGACTGCCCGTTCCATGATCTCGCCATCACGGTTGACAACTCCATTGTGTCCTCGTCCCAGAGCGCTAAGAACCTTGGCGTGATCCTGGACAACACCCTGTCGTTCTCAACTAACATCAAGGCGGTGGCCCGTTCCTGTAGGTTCATGCTCTACAACATCCGCAGAGTACGACCCTGCCTCACACAGGAAGCGGCGCAGGTCCTAATCCAGGCACTTGTCATCTCCCGTCTGGATTACTGCAACTCGCTGTTGGCTGGGCTCCCTGCCTGTGCCATTAAACCCCTACAACTCATCCAGAACGCCGCAGCCCGTCTGGTGTTCAACCTTCCCAAGTTCTCTCACGTCACCCCGCTCCTCCGCTCTCTCCACTGGCTTCCAGTTGAAGCTCGCATCCGCTACAAGACCATGGTGCTTGCCTACGGAGCTGTGAGGGGAACGGCACCTCACTACCTCCAGGCTCTGATCAGGCCCTACACCCAAACAAGGGCACTGCGTTCATCCACCTCTGGCCTGCTCGCCTCCCTACCACTGAGGAAGTACAGTTCCCGCTCAGCCCAGTCAAAACTGTTCGCTGCTCTGGCCCCCCAATGGTGGAACAAACTCCCTCACGACGCCAGGACAGCGGAGTCAATCACCACCTTCCGGAGACACCTGAAACCCCACCTCTTTAAGGAATACCTAGGATAGGATAAAGTAATCCTTCTCCCCTCCCCCCTTAAAAGACCTAGATGCACTATTGTAAAGTGGCTGTTCCACTGGATGTCATAAGGTGAAAGCACCAATTTGTAAGTCGCTCTGGATAAGAGCGTCTGCTAAATGACTTAAATGTAAATGATGTAAATGTCTGTCCGCTCACCTGAATACGTCATATCAATTCATTAGATATCCCACAACAAAGGACATCAAGCACAGTCATTCATACATTTGTGAGGCCAGCTAATAAATAATATGCAAAGTCTGATATGGTGGGTGTTCTTGTATAACAGTCTGAATGTGCCTTATAGGAAGGAGGTGAAATCTAATTCATCATTTAAACCATGTGGAGAAAAGCTCTCACAGTTTCACTGCAGAATAAGACGTTCATCCACATTCTACAAACGTAAAATCTCGAAGTTGCTCCAAACGTAAAATGTCGATGTCCTTTTGTTTTTCCTACTGCTCAATATTATTCAATTTCTCCAAATGTCAAATTTCGAAGTCCAATGTTAAGTTAAGGAACTCGCTCAATGCAAATGGTTAAGGTAAGGGTTAAGGTTTGGGATAGGGTTAAAACCAAAATAAATAAAAATAGTGTCCATGACTGGGATCGAACACACAACATTCTGATCTAGAGTCATGGGGCCACACATGGGATGACTCATGGGGTAATGCTCCCTGTTGCCTCTATTGGCCGGTTTTGAAGGCATTTCCCTCAAGACATCATAGATGTCGAATTTCGATGTCAGTCTTGAACAATCTTGATGGTCTAGGAATGGTATGAGTGGGGAGAGGAAAACTGAAAGCTACCTGTTATTAGCAGAAAGGTTTGGAACTCTCTTTGTTATTGATCTATGAATGAATTTACCGACTGCCAAAACTCCCTCCCACCCAAAACAAGTTGACATTTCAGGCGGACTTTTCAAACAGCTCTTACACTAAAAAGGGCATTATGATAATTTTCACAATTTCACAGTATTATTCCAACCTCATAGTGTGGAAATATATGACTGCACCAGGCCTTTAACCTGTCAAACTGAAATTAGACTGATTTGCCTTAATTCGATTTGTCATTGGATGAAGGCCTAAACCAATCAGAAACACTAATTGCATAGTTGGGTTTTTCCACTACTTTTGCCTTTGAGGAAATGTCACTGTGTTCTCATGGTAACTTCCATCCAACTTCCCACCTATAACATGGGAAACATCCAACTGGGCACACACTGGTTGAATCAATGTTATTTCAACGAAATGACGTTGAACCAATGTAGATAAGACATTGAATTGATGTCTGTGCCCAGTGGGATGGTCTTCCTCACAGTCCCCAAATAAAGGATGATGTTCAATGGGACGAGAGAGTGGCATAGTTTGGGTTTACAAAGGAGGAATTCATATAACTTTGATCTCTAGTTCTCCATATCACTGCCGCTCATTAGAGACAGCTAACCGTTTTAAACAAACGGCCTGCCTCTCTATATAGGCCTACACAGGACTGATCCGATACGAAGACGCCATTAATGGAGATGAATAGAAACGTAAACAGTGTTTGTCTCCAGTGATAGGCCGCTTCCCCTGGCTAGTGCACTGCCGGTAGAGGATACCTGTGTCAGGGTAAGTGGCAGAGAGACGCAAAAGTAAATAGAGATGGCGACAGGAAGGCGATGCCTGAGGACGCGGTGTGTGTATGTGTGTGTGTGTCACAGCGTGTGTGCGTGCACGTGTGTGTGTGTGGAGAGAGTAAGTGCCACAGCCGTGATTGCTATCTATTGCTGTCAAAGACTGCTCATCCAAAAGGCGCACGGCGTTAACAGAGTTTCCTATAACAGTCTCCCAGTGTTACAGAGAACAAAGGCCAAATATAGAGTAGACCTATAGACAGCTATAGGCCTAGCGGAGGAACTTAAATATTGATAGCCCTCATTACTCTCTCATCCTGGTCTACCCGAGCAGCAGCAGCTGTCAGCGGGGTTGGGGAATGACAGAGATGTGCTCCGGATCCCCGGATGGAAACAGGAGAGGCATATATAAACATGTCTAGGCTGTTAACGGCATTATATGGGCCTATGTAGGCTATATGTTTGCAATATCTATGCTTCTGTGTAAATGTGAATCATACAGTATTTTAGGAGATTGTGATGATGCTGAAAAAATGTATTCGTCGTTATGCATATAAGCCTACATTAGCTAGCCTACAAAGATCCTGTAATATAGGCTACCATGAACACCTGTAGGTTTGCTTAACAGAATTTCCATGACTTCTTCTCCAGACATGTTTTGACACCTTAGGGCTGTGTGTTGTCTGTCGTCAGAGCAGAGAGAAAGAGAGACCTATATCTGTTTAGTCAGGGGACGAAAACAAAACACAACCAAGGAGCAAGAACACTCACCTGTCATCACATCATCACATCATCTCATAAATGAAAGGTAGGCTCGAAAGTTGCCCAATATGGACAGAGAGACAGAGAGGGAGGTGTGTGTGCGTGCGGAGGGGGACTGCGATTTGCTGCGCATAAAGGTAATGTGTGTATTTAGGTAGACTATTTTAAATTAGGTTATTGAGCTTTTTTTTAAAGCTCCATTGCGTAAAAAGGCACTCAAGATTAGACTAATGACAGAAAAATCTAATCACAAAAAATATATACAACTGAAAATGTAGGACAAAAAAAATCGCAAGAAAGTAAAAACAATGGAATGTCTCAATAAACGCATTATCAAACAGGAAACATTATTAAAATAATGTGTAGTGACGTCTTATGTAAACAGTTTCCAACAATTATTGTATTTAGAGGATATATAGGAAACCCTAATTATGTCATCAGGACACCTTTTCATTTAAGATCCTGATTGCAGGGTTGTCTCGATCATATTCAGATTATTATTGTTCTATTGCTCTGTGTTGGAACCACTCCTCAAGGCGCAGGGCTGTATTTCCATACTTTCTCAAACCCATGTTATGACTGAGCCATTTTACTGAGTGTGGTAATCATTACTACCACAGGGCGGCGCTACTTACTCATTAACTAACTAACAATGACAGCAAGTTAAATGAAGGTGAGCGGATTACATCAAGAATGTAGGCTATTATATTCCAGGGCAAAGATCCTCTGAGTCTTCCCTTTTCCAAATCAGTTTGCCATGGTTGCCAGAAGAGCTGCTGTAAGATGGATGATGATGTTCTTTTTGTTGCTGAAATGTTCTAGCTTCTAAATCACCTGTCAAACTCATTTCAAGGAGGGCCGAGTGTCTGCGGGTTTTAACTCCACCCTTGTACTTGATAGATTAATTAAGGTCACCAATTAGTAAGGAACATCCCTTGCCTGATTGTCTAGGTCTTAATTGAAAGGAAAAAACGAAAACCCGCAGATGGCATTGAGGAGTACACCACATCAGTCACTAGCTTCATCAATAAGTGCATTGATGACGTCGTTCCCACAGTGACCGTACATACATACCCCAACCAGAAACCATGGATTACAGGCAACATCTGCACTGAGCTAAAGGGTAGAGCTGCCGCTTTCAAGGAGCGGGACTCTAATCCCGGACGACTGTACTCCCTGTTCACTCATGATTGCACGGCCAGGCACGACTCCAACACCATCATTAAATTTGCCGATGACACAACAGTGGTAGGCCTGATCACCGACAACAACGAGAAAGCTTATAGGGAGGAGGTCGGAAACCTGGCCGTGTGGTGCCAGAATAACAACCTCTCCATCAATGTGATCAAGACAAAGGAGATGATTGTGGACTACAGGTTGAGAGTTTTGAGTTCCTTGGTGTCCACATCACCAACAAACTGACATGGTTCAAGCACACCATGAATGTTGTGAAGCGGACACAACAAAACTTATTCCCCCTCAGGAGACTGAAAAGATTTGGCATGGGTCCTCAGATCCTCAAAAGGTTCTACAGCTGCACCATCGAGAGCATCCTGACTGGTTGCATCACTGCCTATAATGGCAATTGCTCAGCCTCTGACCTCAAGGCACTACAGAGGGTAGTGCGTAAAGCCTAGGACATCACTGGGGCTAAGCTGCCTGCCATCCAGGATCTCTACACCAGGCGGTGTCAGAGGAAGGCCCTAAAGACTCCAGCCACCTTAGTCATAGACTGTTCTCTCTGCTACAACATTGCAAACAGCTTCTACCCGCAAGCCATAAGACTCCTGAACATCTAGTCATATGGCTACCCAGACTATTTGCATTGCCTCCCCCCCTCTCCACACCACTGCCCCTCTCTGTTGTCCTCTATATATAATTACTTTAGTTAACTCTGCCTACATGTACACACTACCTCAACTAACCGGTGCCCCCGCACATTGACTCTGTACCGGCACCCCTCTGTATTTATTGTTATTTTTTACTGCTGCTCTTTAATTACTTGATACTTTTATATCTTATTCTTATCCATATATTTTTTTAACTGCACTGTTGGTTAGGGGCTCGTAAGTAAGCATTTCACTCTAAGGTCTAAAACTGTTGTATTTGGCACAGGTGACTAATAAAATGTGATTTGCTATGATTATAAGAATTCCTGCGATGCCCTCCGACGAACCATCAAACAGGCAATGCGTCAATACAGGACTAAGATTGAATCGTACTACACTGGCTCCGACACTTGTCGGATGTGGCAGGGCTTGCAAGCTATTAAAGACTACAAAGGGAAGGACAACCGAGAGCTTCCCAGTGACACGAGCCTACCAGACGAGCTAAATCACTTCTATGCTCGCTTCGAGGCAAGCAATATTGAAGCATGTATGAGATCATCAGCTGTTCAGGACGACTGTGTGATCACGCTCTCTGCAGCCGATGTGAGTAAGAGCTTTAGACAGGTCAACATTCACAAGGCCGCAGGGCCAGATGGATTACCAGGATGTGTACTCAAAGCATGCGCTGACCAACTGGCAAATGTCTTCACTGACATTTTCAACCTCTCCCTGTCTGAGTCTGTAATACCAACATGTTTCAAGCAGACCAACATAGTCCCTGTGCCCAAGAACACCAAGGTAAACTGCCTAAATGACTACAGACCTGTGGCCCTCATGTCTGTAGCCATGAAGTGCTTTGAAAGGGTGGTCATGGCTCACATCAACACCATTATCCCAGAAACCCTTGACCAACTCCAATTTGCATACCGCCACAACAGATCCACAGATGATGCAATCTCTATTGCACTCCACACTGCCCTTTCCCACCTGGACAAAAGGAACACCTGTGTGCTTTTCATGGACTACAGCTCAGCGTTCAACACCATAGTGCCCTCAAAGCTCATCACTAAGCTAAGGACCCTGGTACTAAACACCTCCCTCTGCAATTGGATCCTGGACTTCCTGATGGGCTGCCCCCAGGGTAGGGAACAACACATCTACCACACTGATCCTCAACACAGGGGCCCCTCGGGGTGCGTGCTCAATCCCCTCCTGTACTCCCTGTTCACTCATGACTATATGGCCAAGCACAACTCCAACACCATCATTGAGTTTGCAGATGACACAACAGTGGTAGGCCTGATCACCGACAATGATGAGACAGCCAATAGGGAGGGGGTCAGAGACCTGGCAGTGTGGTGCCAGAATAACAACCTCTCCCTCGAAGTGATCAAGACAAAGGAGATGATTGTGGATTACAGGAAAAGGAGCACCGAGCATGCCCCCATTCTCATTGACGGGGCTGTAATGGAGCAGGTTGAGAGCTTCAAGTTCCTTGGTGTCCACATCACCAACAAACTATCATGGTCCAAACACACCAAGACAGTTGTGAAGAGGGCATGACAACACCTATTTTCCCCCAGGAGACTGAAAAGATTTGACATGGGTCCTCAGATCCTCAAAAGGTTATAGAGCTGCACCATCGAGAGCATCCTGACTGGTTGCATCACCGCCTGGTATGGAAACTCCTTGGCCTCCAACCGTAAGGTACTACAGAGGGTAGTGCGTACGGCCCAGTACATCACTGGCATCCAGGACCCCTATACCAGGCAGTGTCAGAGGAAGACCCTAAAAACTGCCAATGACTCCAGCCACCCTAGTCATAGACTGTTCTCTCTGCTTCCGCACGGCAAATGGTACCGGAGTGCCAAGTTTAAGTCCGAAAGGCTTCTTAAAGAGCAACAATAAAATAACAGTAGCGAGGGGATACCGATACAGAGTCAATGTGCGAGGACACAGGTAATATGTACATGTAGGTAGAGGTAAAGTGACTATTAGATAAATAATAAACAGAGAGTAGTAGCAGCGTAAAAATGGGAAAATCTAAATAATCTGGGTAGCCATTTGATTAGCTGTTCAGGAGTCTTATTTACATTTACATTTAAGTCATTTAGCAGACGCTCTTATCCAGAGCGACTTACAAATTGGTGCGTTCACCTTATGACATCCAGTGGAACTGCCACTTTACAATAGTGCATCTAAATCTTTTAAGGGGGGATTACTTATCCTATCCTAGGTATTCCTTAAAGAGGTGGGGTTTCAGGCTTGGGGTTTTATGGGGTTTTATGGCTTGGGGGTAGAAGGGGTTAAGTGTTTGTTATTTTTATATATTTTTTTACTTCAGTTTATTTAAGTAAATACTTTCTTAACAATTGTTTTTCTTAAAACTGCATTGTTGGTTAAGTAAGGGCTTGTAAGTAAGCATTTCACGGAACCTGTTGTATTCTGCGCATGTGACAAATAAAATGTGTTTTGATTTGATTTGATTTGAAACTTGGCCCTTCTTGGAATGAGTTTGACACCCCTGTTCAAAATCAATGGCAGTCACTTTACAATTCACCTTCACATTTCTCTAAAATCGCAAGCTAATTGAGGTGCTCATTGGTTTCTCAATTCCTTTCTTCACTTGACCATAATTAAGCTATTTTGTTGTTAGGCCTACTATCTGTAAACAATCTGCAGACAAAAGTCTTCTTAATGCAGTTATATATCGCAAGATCCTCTGATAACAAAAGTTACTAAGGCCTAAATGTTCTGCCCATCCTTTCTACAAATAAAAGGAAATGCCACACCTGCGAAAACCACGAGGGTAATCAGGCTTCACTCACTTTACAAACACTGACCTACATTATATAGGTCAACTACATTTACCTGACATATGATCCGTTATGTACACAAGTAAACTTTAAATAGTACTTTGATTGAACATTCATTTCTCTGAAAGTTTTGCAGCGTTTGATCCATGGGACATGCATAGCCTCCTGTTTAGGCCATTTTAGGCATTATTTTAGCTTCAAATCCTTATCAAGGCAAAAGCACAGGAAAGGTGATTAGGACTATAAAAAATGTAATCATGAGAAAAATAAAAAACACATGAAAGTAACTATTTGATACTAGTTACAACCAAATGGACAGAGGGGCGCAGTACACATTTGTGGACAAAAATTATAAACAAAATACTATATGCCAGCTCCCTGTTTTAATGTCACCCTCTTACTAAATTTAATGTAGGCTAATATTGAAATGCATAGGCCTATGCAATTCCTATAGTGTGGATAGCTTATTAGGCCTGAGGCGGTGAGGCTATAGCGCACGACGGTTTCCAAATCCATTGTTATTGATCCTTCATAACACATTAAAACCAGATAAGAGTAGGCTACACAAGTACAATGTTCTTAGATCTTGCAGAGCTCCGCGAGCCAATAGCCCATCACAGATTGCCCTCAACCCCAACTGGAGACCTTTCCCATAACTGTTGACGGTCACTACTTTCTCCTCATTCATATAACAACTGATGTCAAACTGAAACATACGTTTAAAAGGTCTGAATTTGTGCTACCTCCATCCCTCATAGTCCATAACACTTATACAATCACTGCAGGCTTTTCCTCCTTGTCTTCAAATGACGCAAGTTTATCAAATGTATCTCTCCGTCCTCAAATAAAGTCAAGCGCTTGAGGGATAGACGTACAGGGCAAGGCGGTCTGGGGCGGGGATAACTAGGCCAGACAGCCAATCAGCGCAGGCTTCAATGGCAGTAGTGAGAGTTGTAGTGCAGACATGACATCCAATGACACCTCGGCTGTTGATTAGACCAGAGGCTGTTTCACCACAATTAAAGAATCTCCGGAGAAGATCGAGAGAGAAGAGCAACTGACAACCCAATCAATACCAGTAGATTTTTTACTTTTGAAGGGTCTCTGGATGGGGGTCGCACGACTTTAGAGAGCGGGTTGAGAGAGTAGCCTAACAAAACTTCGGTTGTGATAAAACATTGGTTTTGCGTAAATGTTATCATGGCGCTGGACTGCTCCTCTTTCTCCATCAAGGACATCCTCACCCGCGGACGTGACGCGAGAGATAACATTCCAACTTCACGGAATCTGACAGAACTCTGCACGTTAAAGCTGGCCTCCATCAACCAGGACCGGCAAACCGAGAGCAGGGATGGGAGCTTGAGGGGCCCCGGTTCATCCCCTTCGGATTGCAGTGACGAGCACAAAGGGGATGAGATGGAGATGAAACACATCCGCCAAGGCAGTATTAGTTCCTCTCCTGGTTTGGGAGACACCAGGAACCCTACGTTCGAGTTCGGTAGTGAAGAGTCCACTGGGGAGGAGGCGGAACACATGGCATGCAAAAAAGGTACTTCGCCCTCTGAATGTCTATAATATTATTTATATCGACCATGAATCTAAATGCAATTATAAACTGGGTGGTTCGAGCCCTGAATGCGGATTGGCTGAAAGCCGTATTCCACGGTTGTGACAAAACATGACTTTGTACTGTTCCAATTGTGTTGGTAAGCAGTTTATAATAGCAATAAGTCACCTCGGGGGTTTGTGGTATATGACCAATATATATATATAGGCCTAAGAGTACAATTATAACCCTACTTACAGGCTTTGAATTTGTAGCCTAATTTATTGAGTAATAAACATAAATGTAAGTACTTGCAGTCATCTTCACTTGAAGGACATTTTGTGTAAACACGCGGTGTCCTGGTGAGATAAAGACTGACTAGCCTACGTTGTTGCTATTTAAAAAATAAAGAGGTCGCCTGTTTGCCAAATAACCACAAGATCTTTTACTTTTCTCTTTCTTCCAATACAGACATAAACAACAAACAACCCATTATCTATCAGGACAAACAGAGGAAGGAAGAGGTGAATGAGAGGGAGAGTAGTTACAGCACCATGGGCCAATCCATATCTGGTAACAAGAAGCGCTCCCGTGCGGCCTTCACCCACGCGCAGGTCTACGAGCTAGAGCGTCGGTTTAACTTGCAGCGCTACCTGTCCGGTCCCGAACGGGCGAACTTGGCGGGCGCCTTGAAGCTCACGGAAACCCAGGTGAAAATCTGGTTCCAGAACCGGAGATATAAGACCAAACGGCGGCAGATGGCGGCCGAAATTGCCGCTTGTAGCTCCTCTACACCAGCCACACTGGCTAAGAAAGTGGCGGTGAAGATCCTGGTTCGAGACGATCAGAGACAGTACCGAGGGGACGAGCTGCATCGTCCGCCTGCTTTGCCACTATATACGGCCTACCAATATGGATACAACCCCTACATGTACTGCTTCCAGACAGGAATCTCTAGCAATGCGCTTTGTGGGGGGATGCATTGACACAATGGTGTAGCTACAATTCCTCATGGCATTCATTAACTTTATGGACTTACTAAAATATGAAAAAGACACTGGATAACCAGAGGAGATTTCTACATGCGTCTATGTGTAGCTAAATACTTTCTTTATTCTCTATTGGAGAGTGAGGTCATTTCAAAGCACAGGGAGCTTTTTGATACTGTATACCTGCAAGGCAAATGGGCCTATAGACATTACACTGACAACATTGATGGACACAGCAAGAAGTAGTAACCTAGATAACAATATTGGAATTATTACGCAGGAATGTGCATCGAGTTTAATTGTAAAGCCAACTAATAACTAAATAAAGCTTAAAAACTATTTGGGAGTCATCATTATCCTAATGACATTGTTAACACACACACAAAGTTGATAACTCATTATAAAACAGGAAAGGGGTACATTCAACTGTGTCTTCCACATTTTACCTAACCCCTCTAAATCAGAGAGGTGCGGGGGCTGCCATAATCGACATCTACGACGCCCGGGAAACAGTAGGTTAACTGCCTTGCTCAGAGGTAGAAGGACAGATTTTTGACCTTGTCAGCTCAGGGATTCGATCAAGCAACCTTTGATTACTGGCCCAACGATATAACCACTAGGCTACATGATGAATATAGGTTACTTTAGGATTATGAAACAATTTAGGCTAATATCAAGTGCTAAATCGAAATAAACACAATTTCAATTTCTAACATTTTCATATCCTTTGATAGACTTCTCGATCTAAGCCTTGAAGTCAATGTCTAATAACTTTTCACATTAGTCGAACGCATATATGCAATAAAATCGTTAAAACATTGATTACAACACAAAAACAATTTAAATACTTAGGTAAAATAAGGATTGTTATTCTCCAAATTAGGCCAACATCCATCTTCATGAAATGATTAAATTCGTAAGAGGAAAAAACAAATATATGGATTTCAAAATATTGTGGGATTTTTTCCAAACATTCTTAAGGATTGATAACGAATTTCATCATGGCAGACACAATATAAGTACAAATAATATCTGCATTGTTTCTGCATTTAGCTGCCTGTTAGAAGTTGAACCCACAATATGTGGACAGAAAACTTACACAACATGACGATGCAAAAGACGTTGCACCAACGAGGACGTAATGCGTTTGAACATGGTTATTATTAGCCCATGGTCGAGCTCTTGAAGACTACAAGTAACTCAATTGAATCACCGACATTCTAAAATCTAAACATTCTAGGTTTAAAAACAACCCAATTTAAAAATTGAATTATGAGGCTTAGAATGTAAAGGTATAAAATTAAATCACATGTTATTTGTCACATGCTTCGTAGACAACAGGTGTAGACTATTTTTATTTTATTTTATTTTATTTATTTAACCTTTATTTAACTAGGCAAGTCAGTTAAGAATAAATTCTTATTTACAATGACGGCCTACCAAAAGGCAAAAGGCCTCCTGCGGGGCTGAGGGCTGGGATCAACAAATATATATAGGACAAAACACACATCACGACAAGAGAGACAACACAACATAAAGAGAGACCTAAGACAACAACATAGCAAGGCAGCAACACATGACAACATGGTAGCAGCACAAAACATAATAAACATTATTGGGCACAGACAACAATATATTTTACCTTTATTTAACAAGGCAAGTCAGTTAAGAAGAAATTATTCTTTTCAATGACGGCCTAGGAACAGTGTTCCTGAATCTTGTCAGGGGAAGAACGACAGATTTTTACCTTGTCAGCTCGAGGACTCGATTTTGCAACCTTTTGGTTACTAGTCTAACTCTGCTACATCACGCAACGCAGCCAGAACTGTCAGTAAGTGTCCATTATTGAGTCTTTGAATGAAGAGATTGAGATAAAACTGTCCAGTTTGAGTGTTTGTGCACTGACTAAGAGTGAAATGCTTACTTTGAATCCAAAGTTTTTTATTTATTTTACTAGGCAAGTCAGTTAAGAACAAATTATTATTTTCAATGACGGCCTAGAAACAGTGGGTTAACTGCCTGTTCAGGGGCAGAACGACAGATTTCTACCTTGTCAGCTCTGGGTTTTGAACTTGCAACCTTCCAGGTTATTAGTCCAACGCTCTAACAACTAGGCTACCCTGCCGCCCCCAGTTAAAGATAACATGAAAATACAAAATTGAAATAGTGACACGAGGAATAAATACGCAGTGAATAACGAATAAAAATAACGAGTAAAAATAACATGACTAGCCTTTATATAGGGGTAGAAAATAACATGGCTATATACAAGGAGTACCAATACGGAGTCAATGTGCAGGGTGCAATGTAATTGAGGCAGCTATGTACTGTACATATAGGTAGGGGTAAAGTGACGAGGCAACATGATAGATAATAGACAGTAGCAGCAACTTATGTGGTGAGTGTGGAAATAAAAATAAATATATATGAATATATTCATATATATTAAATATATTTAATACAACAGGATTTCCCTTAGCTGTGTGTGTGTGTGTGTGTGTGTGTGTGTGTGTGTGTGTGTGTGTGTGTGTGTGTGTGTGTGTGTGTGTGTGTGGCGTCAGTATGCATGTGTGTGCATGTTATGTGTGTTTCGGCGTATGTAGTGTGTTATCATAGAGGAGGATAGGCTAGTTTGGCTAGTTTATATTTATTACATTTTCATTTAGACACTTTCACGCTTTCAAAATGTTGAGCCAAAAATCACAATGAATCTAACTAAATACGTGCTGCTGACATGGCCCTGGTTTGTTTTGTGGTTAAAGTGTGCAAATGTCCCCTACCTTCTCCACGGGGTTTTAAGTGATTTTCCAAACAGATCTCGGATAGTATTGTCATTAAGGACCATAAATAGTGACCGTAGTTGAATGGTAGGCCTAAATCAATATCATATTAATAGTAGACCTGTAATTCATATAGGCTAATCATACATTTCCCTATTGATAATACAGGTATAACAAACCAATCGTAATACAATCATAATCATTTTCATTAAAATACATATTAAAAAGTATATAATTTAAGTTACTCATTTAAACTTTAATCCTGACCTCATAAACCTGGATGAAAGTGTATAATCAAAAACGTGTAATGTTCACAAAATACAAACATGTGTACACGACTTGCAAATGTGTAGTGTAAGGGCTGCCTACACACATAATAAAAACACGTGATGTACACAAAATAAAAAATGGTGTGTTCCCCACGAATTAAAAAGTGCACTACATAAACTTATACCTAAAACGTGTACAGTGCTTTCAGAAAGTATTCACAACCCTTGACTTTTTTCACATTTTCAAATAAAACACTAACATAACTTAATTATGTAAGTATTCAAACCTCTGAGGCAACACTTTAGAATCATCTTTGGCAGCGATTACACCTTAGCGTCTTTCTGGGTGTCTCGGAGCTTTCCACACCTGGATTGTACAATGTTTGCACATTATTATTACAATTCTTCAAGCTCTGTCAAGTTGTTTGTTGATCATTGCTAGACGGCCATTTTCAAGTCATGCTATAGATTTTCAAGCCGATTTAAGTCAAAACTGTAA
Organism: Oncorhynchus nerka; assembly: GCF_034236695.1. NCBI lineage: Eukaryota > Metazoa > Chordata > Actinopteri > Salmoniformes > Salmonidae > Oncorhynchus > Oncorhynchus nerka. Next base: position 26,452,620 of record NC_088423.1, read on the forward strand.
CTAGGTTATTGTCCTGCTGAAAGGTCAATTTGTCTACCAGTGTTTGTTAGAAATCAGACTGAATCAGGTTTTCCTATAGGATTTTGCCTGTGCTTAGCTCTATTCCGTTTCAATTTATCCTGAAAATGTCCTTGCCGATGACAAGCATATCCATAACATGATGCAGCCACCACCATGCTTGAAAAAATGAAGTGTGATATTCAGTGATGTGTTGTGTTGGATTTGCTCCAAAATTAACGCTTTGTTTTCAGGACATAAAGTTAATTTCTTTGCCACATCTTTTTCAGTTTTACTTTAGTGCCTTATTGCAAACAGGATGCATGTTTTGTAATATTTGTATTCTGTACAGGCTTCTTATTTTCACTCTGTCATTTAGGTTAGTATTGTGTAACTAATGTAACTACAATGTTATTGAGCAATCCTCAGTTCTCTCCTATCACAGCGATTAAACTCTGTAACTGTTTTAAATTCACCATTGGCCTCATGGGGAAATCCATGAGTGTTGTCCTTCCTCTCCGGCAACTGAGTTTAGAAGGACGCCTGTATCTTTGCAGTGACAGGGTGTATTGATACACCATCCACAGTGCAATGAATAACTTCACCATGCTCAAAGGGATATTCAATGTCTGCTTTTTTTTTTACCCATCTACCAATAGGTGCCCTTCTTGCAAGGTATTGGAAAACCTCCCTGCTCTTTGTGGTTGAATCTGTGTTTGAAGTTCACTGCTCCACTGATAATTGTACAGAGATGAAGTAGTTATAAATCAAAAATGTTAAACACTGTTATTGCAGACAGAGTGAGTCCATGCAATTTATTACGTGACTTGCTGACATTTCAGGTGGACATTTTTTTTTACAAATGTTTGAATTCAAAATGTCTAAAAGCATAATTCCGCGTATATGTTACTGAGTATTGTGTGTAGGCTATTGACACAACATCTCAATTTTATCCATTTTAAATTCAGGCTAAAACACAACAAAATGTATTAAAAGTCAGTAAAAGTCTAGGGGTGTAAATACTTTCTGGTGGCACTGTATCTCTTCCACTAAATTATCATACAATGTACATCTTACTCTGTGGAGTCTGCTGTGTTTGTAGCCTAGCTTGTTAACTCTTGTTCTGAATCCGCTGTCTCTTCAGATGCATGAGTTGAGGTCAAAAAGAATAACAAAAAATGATCCGAAAGTGTAGACTTCACTGACTTGTGTTGATACTTGATCATTTTGGGTGTTGGGGCTATATTATGGGGTGCTGTTAAATTTGACAAATGGCACCCCATACCATATACTCTTACATACACTGAGCATACAAAACATTGAGAACACCTTGACACAAACCGGTGTGCTTGGCACCTACTATCATACCGCCCATTCAAAGGCACTTAAATATTTTGTCTTTCCCATTCATCCTCTGAATGGCACATAAACAATCATTGTCTCAATTGTCTCAAGACTTGAAAATCTTTCTTCAACCTGTCTCCTCCCCTTCATCTACACTGATTGAAGTGGATTTAACAAGTTACTTCATAATAGATTCATAGCTTTCACCTGGATTCACCTGGTCAGTCTATGTCATGGAAAGAGCAGGAGTCCTTAATGTTTTGTACACTCAGTGTATTACAGGTATGAATGTGTGTTTACTGCTGTTGTAAATTCCCTGCTCTAGGCCCAGCTGCATGAGTCAGATAGCTTCAATAGAGCGTGTCGGTGTTGCACCACACAGCCCTGCTGCTCAGGACAGATCCACATTAATCATGCTATGCTGAAAAGACTGTACAGACTAAACCCTCATCTCACTGTAATAGACCCTGCTGAGCAACCTGGACTCAGTGGTAGATGTGACATAGTAAAGGTCGATCCAGGACGCTGCAATTAGTAGGATATGTTACCTTTCGTATGGTATGTATTCGTTTGTGGATGTCCATCATCCATTTCATATAATATGTTACAAATTACAATTCATATGATAAATTACAAATTGCAATTCATACAATATGTTACAAATTTGCATAACATATGCTATGAATTCCAAATTGTTGTGACTAAAGTTAGCTAGGTGGCTAACGTTAGATAGGCTTGGGGTTAGAGTTAGGGGTTAAGGTTTGGGTTAAGGCTGGGATTAGGAGTTAGGTTAAAGGGTTAAGGTTAGGGTTAGGGTTAGCTAACATCTTAAGTAGTTGAAAGTAGCAAAAAAGTAGTAATTAGTTGCAAAATTGCTAATTAGCTAAAATGCAAAGGTTGTCCATGATGAGATTCAAAGATACCCAACCTCTGAGTTGCTAGATGTTTGTGTTATATGCCTAAAGTACTGGTTTATATTGTTCCTTTCTGTTCAATTTTCAACCTTTGAAATCAACTGAAATTGTGCGGGTGGGGGGGATGTTGTGAAGGAGGCTTGAAGCACTGGGCATCTTGTTATGACATGCATTATATGAATTAGGTCCACAGAATTATACTAGGGAGGAGTGGCTTCTATGGAGGAAATATTTAGCAGACGCCTTATCCAGAGCGACTTACAAATTGGTGCATTCACCTTATGACCTCCAGTGGAACAGTAGTGCATCTAAATCTTTTCAGGGGGGGGGTGAGAGGGATTACTTTATCCTATCCTAGGTATTCCTTAAAGAGGTGGGGTTTCAGGTGTCTCCGGAAGGTGGTGATTGACTCCGCTGTCCTGGCGTCGTGAGGGAGTTTGTTCCACCATTGGGGGCCAGAGCAGCGAACAGTTTTGACTGGGCTGAGCGGGAACTGTACTTCCTCAGTGGTAGGGAGGCGAGCAGGCCAGAGGTGGATGAACGCAGTGCCCTTGTTTGGGTGTAGGGCCTGATCAGAGCCTGGAGGTACTGAGGTGCCGTTCCCCTCACAGCTCCGTAGGCAAGCACCATGGTCTTGTAGCGGATGCGAGCTTCAACTGGAAGCCAGTGGAGGGAGCGGAGGAGCGGGGTGACGTGAGAGAACTTGGGAAGGTTGAACACCAGACGGGCTGCGGCGTTCTGGATGAGTTGTAGGGGTTTAATGGCACAGGCAGGGAGCCCAGCCAACAGCGAGTTGCAGTAATCCAGACGGGAGATGACAAGTGCCTGGATTAGGACCTGCGCCGCTTCCTGTGTGAGGCAGGGTCGTACTCTGCGGATGTTGTAGAGCATGAACCTACAGGAACGGGCCACCGCCTTGATGTTAGTTGAGAACGACAGGGTGTTGTCCAGGATCACGCCAAGGTTCTTAGCGCTCTGGGAGGAGGACACAATGGAGTTGTCAACCGTGATGGCGAGATCATGGAACGGGCAGTCCTTCCCCGGGAGGAAGAGCAGCTCCGTCTTGCCGAGGTTCAGCTTGAGGTGGTGATCCGTCATCCACACTGGATATGTCTGCCAGACATGCAGAGATGCGATTCGCCACCTGGTCATCAGAAGGGGGAAAGGAGAAGATTAATTGTGTGTCGTCTGCATAGCAATGATAGGAGAGACCATGTGAGGTTATGACAGAGCCAAGTGACTTGGTGTATAGCGAGAATAGGAGAGGGCCTAGAACAGAGCCCTGGGGGACACCAGTGGTGAGAGCACGTGGTGAGGAGACGGATTCTCGCCACGCCACCTGGTAGGAGCGACCTGTCAGGTAGGACGCAATCCAAGCGGGGCCGCGCCGGAGATGCCCAACTCGGAGAGGGTGGAGAGGAGGATCTGATGGTTCACAGTATCGAAGGCAGCCGATAGGTCTAGAAGGATGAGAGCAGAGGAGAGAGAGTTAGCTTTAGCAGTGCGGAGCGCCTCCGTGATACAGAGAAGAGAGCAGTCTCAGTTGAATGACTAGTCTTGAAACCTGACTGATTTGGATCAAGAAGGTCATTCTGAGAGAGATAGCGGGAGAGCTGGCCAAGGACGGCACGTTCAAGAGTTTTGGAGAGAAAAGAAAGAAGGGATACTGGTCTGTAGTTGTTGACATCGGAGGGATCGAGTGTAGGTTTTTTCAGAAGGGGTGCAACTCTCGCTCTCTTGAAGACGGAAGGGACGTAGCCAGCGGTCAGGGATGAGTTGATGAGCGAGGTGAGGTAAGGGAGAAGGTCTCCGGAAATGGTCTGGAGAAGAGAGGAGGGGATAGGGTCAAGCGGGCAGGTTGTTGGGCGGCCGGCCACACAAGACGCGAGATTTCATCTGGAGAGAGAGGGGAGAAAGAGGTCAGAGCACAGGGTAGGGCAGTGTGAGCAGAACTAGCGGTGTCGTTTGACTTAGCAAACGAGGATCGGATGTCGTCGACCTTCTTTTCAAAATGGTTGACGAAGTCATCTGCAGAGAGGGGAGGGGGGGGAGGGGGAGGAGGATTCAGGAGGGAGGAGAAGGTTGCAAAGAGCTTCCTAGGGTTAGAGGCAGATGCTTGGAATTTAGAGTGGTAGAAAGTGGCTTTAGCAGCAGAGAGAGAAGAGGAAAATGTAGAGAGGAGGGAGTGAAAGGATGTCAGGTCCGCAGGGAGGCGAGTTTTCCTCCATTTCCGCTCGGCTGCCCGGAGCCCTGTTCTGTGAGCTCGCAATGAGTCGTCGAGCCACGGAGCGGGAGGGGAGGACCGAGCCGGCCTGGAGGATAGGGGACATAGAGAGTCAAAGGATGCAGAAAGGAGGAGAGGAGGGTTGAGGAGGCAGAATCAGGAGATAGGTTGGAGAAGGTTTGAGCAGAGGGAAGAGATGATAGGATGGAAGAGGAGAGAGAAGGGGGAGAGAGAGCGAAGGTTGGGACGGCGCGATACCATCCGAGTAGGGGCAGTGTGGGAAGTGTTGGATGAGAGCGAGAGGGAAAAGGATACAAGGTAGTGGTCGGAGACTTGGAGGGGAGTTGCAATGAGGTTAGTGGAAGAACAGCATCTAGTAAAGATGAGGTCGAGCGTATTTCCTGCCTTGTGAGTAGGGGGAAGGTGAGAGGGTGAGGTCAAAAGAGGAGAGGAGTGGAAAGAAGGAGGCAGAGAGGAATGAGTCAAAGGTAGACGTGGGGAGGTTAAAGTCGCCCAGAACTGTGAGAGGTGAGCCGTCCTCAGGAAAGGAGCTTATCAAGGCATCAAGCTCATTGATGAACTCTCCGAGGAACCTGGAGGGCGATAAATGATAAGGATGTTAAGCTTGAAAGGGCTGGTAACTGTGACAGCATGGAATTCAAAGGAGGCGATAGACAGATGGGTAAGGGGAGAAAGAGAGAATGACCACTTGGGAGAGATGAGGATCCCGGTGCCACCACCCCGCTGACCAGAAGCTCTCGGGTGTGCGAGAACACGTGGGCAGACGAAGAGAGAGCAGTAGGAGTAGCAGTGTTGTCTGTGGTGATCCATGTTTCCGTCAGTGCCAAGAAGTCGAGGGACTGGAGGGAGACAGGCTGAGATGAACTCTGCCTTGTTGGCCGCAGATCGGCAGTTCCAGAGGCTACCGGAGACCTGAACTCCACGTGGGTCGTGCGCGCTGGGACCACCAGATTAGGTGGCCGCGGCCACGCGGTGTGGAGCGTTTGTATGGTCTGTGCAGAGAGGAGAGAACAGGGATAGACAGACACATAGTTGACAGGCTACACAAGAGGCTACGCTAATGCAAAGGAGATTGAATGACAAGTGGACTACACGTCACGAGTGTTCAGAGAGTTAAGCTTACGTAGCAAGAATCTTATTGACTAAAATGATTAAAATGATACAGTACTAAGTAGGCTAGTTGGCATTGGCTGCGTTGTTGACACTACACTAATCAAGTTCCGTTGAGTGTAATAGTTTCTACTGTGCTGCTATTCGGGGCAGCTGGCTAGCTAGCAGTGTTGATTACGTTACGTTAAAAGAACGACAATAGCTGGCTAGTTAACCTAGGAAATCGCTCTAGACTACACAATTATCTTTGATACAAAGATTTGTACTGTAATGAAATGAAATGAAAAATGTGATACTACCTGTGGAGCGAAGCGAATGCGACCGGATTGTTGAGTGCAGAAGTTCTGTTCGGTAGACGTTGGCTAGCTGTTGGCTAGCTAGCAGAGTCTCCTATGTTAAGGACGACATAAAACTACACACTCTAAACTACACAATTATCTTGGGTACGAAGACAGCAAAGACAACTATGTAGCTAGCTAACACTACACTAATCAAGTCGTTCAGTTGAGTGTAATAGTTGTGCTGCTAATCGGTAGACGGTGGACTAGCTGGCTAGCTGCAGGGCAGTGTAGACTGCGTTAGGACGACGAAATACGATAATTACGCAATTATCTATGATACAAAGACGGCTGTGTAGCTAGCTAAGAAGGAATCGCTAAGATTAGACAAATCAAACCGTTGTACTATAATGAAATGTAATGAAATGTAATACTACCTGCGGACCGAGTGCAGATGCGACCGCTCGCTCCAACCCGCTCCAACCCGGGACACTAATTTGAGTGTCCCGGATTTACATTTACTATGCTATGTCTAGTCTATGAGACCAGGCTTGTCGAGGGGTTAGCTACTGCAGTTTAACTAAATAGAAATATGTATGTTGGATGGATATAGTGGCAAATGGGATATAGAACATGGAATGAGGAATGCTCAAAGCGATATTAGGCCTACTTTAAGATGGGACTTTGTAATGTTGTGTGCATTCTACATAGTCAAAGAATAAGGAGTGCATTCCATGTAGGCTAAATTATTGTGGTTTCAATGCACATCTAGAGGTCTGCTTCTTTTAAAAGCACAGATGCGATTTCCTGAGTTGGCAGTTACCCAGGTAAGTCAGGTTGTAGAGTGCTTCTCACGCCTCATGCTATGTCTGCTAATTGACATGAAAAATAATTCACTTCTCTCTTAACTGATGCGTGGGGAGAGTTTGGGCAGAAAATGGCTGCCGTGGCATCCCTTAGGTAGGTGAAACCTCAGTACTGTTGGATAAGGTGAGTTCTTCTCCCTAACAACATAAATCAAGTATTCATCTCTACTTGAAGTATTCCAATGCATTATCGGTAGTAGTTGTATTGCAGCTGTAGTGAAAATCTCCATCACCCTGTCTGCCTACCTACATGCTGCACACCCACTAGGCCTCCAACCTGTTTGTAAGACAGTCACTCTCACCTTGGGCACAACACTGGCAGCTGCCCAAGCCTCATTCATCTCTTTCAGATCAGATTTACCACTCTAAGCTATCACGTGTAGCTGGTATTGTACATACATGGTTCTGGGGAGGAGAGACAACACCTTGTGATTAATGGACCATCATCAAGTGACATCTATTGACATTTACAGGGTGGTTACATTCATGTGACAACAGAACACTTGAGTGATTAGAGTGATTGACAGCATGGTCACGGTCCCAAATCCCAACTGAAGACCATGATTAGTTTATTACTGAAACAGGTGTGTTAGTGCTGGTTGGACATTGGATCAAAAGCATGCATATCTAGACCCTTCAGCCTCTTTTGGTAGTGGTTAGGTGAGAGAAGGCCTGGGTCAGCAAGCTAACGTCTGTGTTTATCTATACATATATAATGCACAAGTATGTAAACATTCAGTCTGAGAGCGAGAGCCAAGTATCGCCTTCACGCTTCCCTGCTGTTTGACGTGAAGAGGCTCGTAAAACAGATAGAGAGTGAGTGAGTGAGTGAGAGAGACGACCCACTAGGCACACAGTGGTTGAATCAACTTCGTTTCCACTTCATTTCAATTAAATGAAGTTGAACCAACGTGGAATAGACGTTGATTTGATGTCTGTGCCCAGTGGAGTGATAGAGATGAGTGGGAGAAAGGTGAGTAGAGAAATAGAGAGGATGGGGGGTGTAGCGAGAGGGAGGGCAGAGACAGACGGACAGAGGGGGGAAAAACTCAGTGAGAAGAAAGCCTGTTTGGAGAATAGACTGGATTTGTTTTAGTGTGAAGAAAATGGGACTAAAAACAAAGTCAATGTTGGGGAGAGATTTCTACCTGTTTTAACATCACGTCGGGACAGGCAATGTACCTGTACTTAACAGAATTAATGAATGAATTGCTAGATTTCTCATCTGTATTGGAAACACTAATCCTTTGTTGTCTTAGGAGTTTGCTACAGTAGCTCAGCTCTCAGCAGGGTGGAATGTACTGAGGGTGAGACATAGATACAATGAAACACTCATCCAGTCAGCACACACACATGCATACACGCACGCGCACACACACAGAGGTGTCATGCACATAGGAAATGTATTACATTTTTTGTGGTTGTTGTTATTGTCTCTCTGTAATACTACTGGCCACCTAGCAATATTAGGAAGATTGGCTTCAGCTAGCCTGGATAGTTTCCCAGTCTCAACCAGAGAGGAAGACACATTTTTGGCTATTTTGGAGAATTGGCAAGGCATGCAAGACAAGAAATTGCTAGATACAGATTATTAAGACATAGGGGTATGTTTCAATCTGCCTGCACCCTCTCGTGCTGGCTTGCCTACTCTTTCTCTTAGTTAATGATGAGAGTGTGTGTTCAGTCTTCGGTCTGTTGTGTGTATATTGCCAGCCAAGAAATTGCAAGATACAGCTTTTGATTGCCAATAGATAGGCCTAGTGCACAGTTCTGATGGTCTGCGTGGCATCCGACCTGCCTATACTGTGCCCCTCCCATCTCTCTCCATCCCTTGCTAGCTCACTATGGAAATGGCTGTTTAAACAGTAAGATTTTTTTTCAATTTGTGACATCCCTACTCTCAATCAAGTTAGCAAGCTTGTCTAACTACACTGAACAAGAATAGAAACACAACATGTAAAGTGTTGTTCCCATATTTCATGAGCTGAAATAAAAAAAATCTGAGAAATGTTGGCATATCAAGAAGCTGATTTAACAGCATGATTATTACACAGGTGCACCTTGTGCTGGAGACAATAAAAGGCTATTTTAAAATGTGCAGTTTTAGCATGTTGACTGCAGGAATGACTGCAGGAATGCCCACAAGAGCTTTTGAATGATAATTTAATGTTAATTTTAATGTTAATTTGTCTACCATAAGCTGCCTCCAACATAATTTGAGAAAATTTGGCAATACATCCAACCGGCCTCACAACCTCAGACCACGTTTAACCACGGCAGCCCAGGACCTCTTCTTCAACTGTGGGATCGTCTGAGAGGGTTGGGGGGATGCTGAGGAGGATTTCTGTCTGTAATAAAACCATTTTGTGGATAAAAACTAATTCTGATTGGTTGGGCCTGGCTATGCCTTCCCAGGCCCACCCATGGCTGCACCCCTACCCAGTCATGTGAAATCCATAGAATAGGGCCTAATTTATTTATTTTAATTGACTGATTTCCTTACATGAACTGTTACTCAGTAAAATCTTTGAAATTGTTGCATGTTGCATTTAGGCTGACAAGCCTGCTGGCAAGGTTGGTAGACTTTAGAAACGCAAGCAATCACTAAATGTACTGAATAAAAGTCAGTTCAATCTTTTACCCAGATTTTAGCAGAGATGCATAGAAGCATATTTAGTTTCTATTAAAAAAGAACCACCAATCAGGAGGATACAGACAGCTCAGAGGTATGTAAAGAACCACCAATCAGGAGGATGTAGACAGCTCAAGAGGTATGTAAAGAACCACCAATCAGGAGGATGTAGACAGCTCAAGAGGTATGCTTAGATATGCAGAAAAATATACATGTTTTATATAGAATTAAGAATAATGATTATGGCTCTAGATGGCAGGAAAAATCTGTTTCAGATGTTTGAAAAATGACATTTTTTTCCATTTACAACCTCCCAGCCATCCTCACGTACTTTGTGCTCCCTTAGGTTTTTGGAGTGTAATGGTGCCACTGCACATACACAAACACACATGTATGGACGTGTGTGCAGACACAAACACACAGACACACACACACGCCTGCAGTCTCTGCTACACTACAACGCTTTGTAAGAGCTAGGCTCAGAGATATCACACTGTTCACAATCTGTCTTATATCTCCCTCACTAACTTTAAGCATCAGCTGTCTGAGTAGCTTATCAATCATTGCACCTGTACACAACCCATCTGAAAATAGCCCACTCAACTACCTCATCCCCATATTGTTATTTATTTTTTTGCTCCTTTGCACCCTGGTATCTCTACTTGCACATTCATCATCTGCACATCTATCACTCCAGTGTTCAATTGCTAAATTGTCATTATTTCACCACTATGGCCTATTTATTGCCTTACCTCCCTAATCTTACTACATTTGCACACACTGTACATAGATTTTTCTATTGTGTTATTGATTGTACGTTTGTTTTTCCCATGTGCAACTCTGTGTTGTTTGTGTTACACTGCTTTGCTTTATCTTGATTAGGTTGCAGTTGTAAATGAGAACTTGTTTTCAACTGGTCTACCTGGTTAAATAAAGGTGAAATAAAAAAACAACTATACAACAACTGTAAGCACTGACTGTCAAATTATATTTCCATTACAAACCTCCCACAGATGCTGGGTGAGGATGGAACAACATCAATCTATCCAACGAGATTTAACTAGGCCTACTGAAGGTGGAGTGTGTGTGTTTAAAGGTGAAAAGGGTGGTGTGGTGGGAGTGTGTGTGTGTGTTTAAAAGTGAAAGGGGTGGGGTGGGGAGGTGAAAGGGGGGTGGGGGAAGTGTTTGTGTGTTTAAAGGTGAAATGGGTGGGGTGTGTGTGTTTAAAGGTGAAATGGTGTGTGGAGTTTGTGTTTAAAGGTGAAAAGGGTGGGGGGGTGTTTAAAGGTGAAAAGGGTGGGGGGTGTTTAAAGGTGAAAGGGTGGGGTGGGTGGAGTGTGTGTGTTTAAAGGTGAAAAGGGTGGAGGGGGAATGTGTTTGTGTGTTTAAAGGTGAAATTAGTGGGGGGTGTTTAAAGGTGAAAAGGGTGGAGGGGGAATGTGTTTGTGTGTTTAAAGGTAAAAAGGGTGGAGGGGGTGTTTAAAGGTTAAAAGGGTGGAGGGGGAATGTGTTTGTGTGTTTAAAGGTGAAATGTGTGGGGGAGGTGTGTGTGTTTAAAGGTAAAAAGGGTGGTGGGGGGTGTTTAAAGGTGAAAGGGTGGGGTGGGTGGAGTGTGTGTGTTTAAAGGTGAAAAGGGTGGAGGGGGAATGTGTTTGTGTGTTTAAAGGTGAAATGAGTGGGGGGTGTTTAAAGGTGAAAAGGGTGGGGGGTGTTTAAAGGTGAAAGGGTGGGGGGTGTTTAAAGGTGAAAAGGGTGGAGGGGTAATGTGTTTGTGTGTTTAAAGGTGAAATGGGTGGGGGAAGTGTGTGTGTTTAAAGGTGAAAAGGGTGGGGGAAGTGTGTGTGTTTAAAGGTGAAATGAGTGGGGGGAGAGTGTGTGTAAGTGTGTGTGCAGGCGTTAATGTGTTGTCCCAGGGCAGACTTGGGTCAGGACTCAGGAAGTAGATGGGTCATGGTTAATACCTCTGTTTAAAAGACAGAGCTGCTTCCCCGGACCCTGTCTCCCCAGCCGCATTAGTGCTTCACACACACACGCACACATAGACACACACACAGACACACACACACACGGCCAATATTCCCACTCAGAGGACTGCTCTGCTGTGTTCCAGAAACTATTAGCTGATAGCATCGCAGCATGTAGGAATGTAAACATTTACAGTAAAACCATAAGAGATCTCCTCCCCTCTGGGTGTGTTGTATCCATCACAGACAACCACATTTTCCCCAAAAGACGAGGGTTTTCTCTCATATTTCACATAAAAATGGATGGTTCATTGAATGATTACTCATGATACATGATTTCCTCTTATATTACATTGGTGTCGGCTGTGGGATTTTATTATATGCTGTTAGGTAACAATAATAATCTTTTAGATTTTACCTAGGAAAATTGACTGTACTTCATACAGAAATAACTTTTTGACCCAGGAACATTTCCCTAAATACGGCTTTGATTGAATTCTCCCTTGACCTTTCTGAAATGTTTGCAGTCTCTCTTAAATTAACTTGTTTTGATTTCATGTCATTCTGAAGTTCGAAAATTCACATTTTTCTCTCTCCCTCTTTCCCTCTCTCCCTCTTTCCCTCTCTCTCCCTCTTTCCCTCTCTCTCTCCCCCTCTCTCTCTCTCTCTCTCTCTCTCTCTCTCTCTCTCTCCCTCTCTCTCTCTCTTGTGTGTGTGTGTTCTAAAGCATTGGGAGGGGTCATAGTGAGGATTAGTAAAGGCAGTCTGATAGATGAGACCACCCAGGGGAAGGAGAAATCAGGGTTATTTATGATCACTAGAAGGACTATAGTGTTTGAGTGGAGTCCATTAGATTATGAGGAAGTAAGTTTCTTCAGATAGATAGACACTAGAAAAGATGCACTAGACTGGACAGACAAACTTTCCAGAGTCTGATAACAACGCTAACAACAACCCCTTGTCGCAGATCTAAATAAGCCCGAGTTGTGCAGTTGATCTTGGTTCAAAACCCAGTGGTATTTTATCAAAGCAGAAACCTCTAAAACCAAGCTTCAACCTGGACCTTCTTCCTGCCCTCACATCTATGTTATCTAATATTTCTAATATTATCTACTTATTTGTTTACTTACACTATGTGTTGTTTATTTATGGTAAAAACAGGGGCAACATGCGTAAATATGGCACTTTGCTTGGACATACAAAGAAATATTTCTCAACTCAACTTAAAAAGAAACTCATGGCTACACTTATCAAACCCATGTCCTTCAGGAGAGATACTCTCACAGAAACATCTACAGTATGTTCCCTTGTCTTGGACATGCTATGTGTGTGTGTGTGGGGGGGTTCAGGATCAGGAGTAGCTTTTCAAGGAACGTGTGTCTGGGGGGCGGTGTGTTTGTGTGTGTGTGTGTTTGTGTGTGTGTGTGTGTGTCACCGGCCCCCTCCACAGGTGTGAGCTGTGAATGACACTGACCCGAAACTTGGGTTCCCAAAACAGAGGCTCACACTATGACTCAGGGGAGTGTGTGTGTTCTTTCGTATACTATATATACAAAAGTATGTGGACACACCTTCAAATGAGTGGATTCTGATATTTAGCCAGCTGCCTTTTGGCAGGGCAGGCCAGGCCAAGCTAGGGTGAATATTTGTAAAGCCTCCTGTCCATAGAAGGCCAGCTAAGTGGATGATATCCTCCAACCTGCTACATCGCCTCCGACCGCTCCCACACACTCTCTCTCTAACACACACTCCCTCAGCCCAGAGCTTTGACCAGAGGAATTTAGATGTTTTAATTAGTGGTGATAAGCAGAGACAAGTAGAGCATTGAGAAGCTCTGACACAGAGCAACATCCACTATCACAAACCGATAACAACCACACTCACTCAGAAACTACTTACCACCTCTCTTCCTCTACTCACCCTGTCTGCCTAGTCCTCCCAACTCAGGCTTTACCCAGCAAACTTGACCCTATTGGCCCAATGTTGGTATTTGGTGGGCAAGGTGGGCATGGGCTAGCCCACATCAAGCCCACACCAGACCGACACGGGCTAGCCCACACCAAACCCAATACAGGGTAGCCCACACAGTTTCTCTTGTAAAAATTATATGTATGATAGTAACAACTTGTTGGTTGTATTTCTGATACACTGTATCTCTTTCCCTAAATACTTTTAAGGCTTGACAATTATGGAATTCATGCATTTAATAAAATAAATTATAAATAAATACATTCCTATTAAATAGCAAAGGCGTATCGGCCCAATGTCGGCAGCCTACATGGGTCCAATATTTTAGCTCGCAATGTGCCCACATTATGCCAATGTGGACATGTTTACTGGGTACTTACTGCCTCTCACGAGCCTCTGGTTAACAGGTCAGACTCCAAACCACTCTCTTCTTCTGTTCTCACAGCCTTCTCCACTCCCTCCCTCCTTCTACTCCTCCACCGAGTGACTGTGGTCAGGTTACACACATACAGTACACAGTGTCCGACAGGTCAAGGTCTGGGCAAGTGTGTGTGCGTGTGAGAGAGCTTGCGGGGGGGGGGTTAGAACCGCCTGAGACCTTGTCCGACCTTGAACAGAAATTGTCTCTCTAAGGAGGTCTAGTCACGTAGAAGGTACTCACACGTGCGTGCCCACACACACATATGCACACAGGCATGCACACAACACACACACACTAGTCACATAGTGGGCTGCAGAGCGAGACGGGAGGTTACTAAGTGTTCCTCTGTAAGACTTTCTGCAGGAGAGGAGTTGAGCGGATGAAGCTGCTATTGTTCATTTTAGGACATTGCGTGATAACAGCTAGGTCACCGTTCTGACATGAGACTGTGATAGCTTGTTTAGTGCTAAAGACTGTCCAAGATATTCTACGTGTGAGAGCATCAGCTCCTGTACGCCACCAACAACTCCTCACTGCTCCAAAGTACCTACAGTGGGCAAAAAAGTATTTAGTCAGCCACCAATTGTGCAAGTTCTCCTACTTAAAAAGATGAGAGAGGCCTGTAATTGTCATCATAGGTACACTTCAACTATGACAGACAAAATGAGAAAAAAAATCCAGAAAATCACGTTGTAGGATTTTTAATGAATTTATTTGCAAATTATGGTGGAAAATAAATATTTGGTCAATAGCAAAAGTTTATCTCAATACTTTGCTATATACCCTTTGTTGGCAATGACAGAGGTCAAACGTTATCTGTAAGTCTTCACAAGGTTTTCACACACTGTTGCTGGTATTTTGGCCCATTCCTCCATGCAGATCTCCTCTAGAGCAGTGATGTTTTGGGGCTGTTGCTGGGCAACACAGACTTTCAACTCCCTCCAAAGATTTTCTATGGGGTTGAGATCTGGAGACTGGCTAGGCCACTCCAGGATCTTGAAATGCTTCTTACGAAGCCACTCCTTCGTTGCCCGGGCGGTGTGTTTGGGATCATTGTCATGCTGAAAGACCCAGCCACGTTTAATCTTCAATGCCCTTGCTGATGGAAGGAGGTTTTCACGCAAAATCTCACGATACATGGCCCCATTCATTCTTTCCTTTACACGGATCAGTCGTCCTGGTCCCTTTGCAGAAAAACAGCCACAATGCATGATGTTTCCACCCCCATGCTTCACAGTAGGTATGGTGTTCTTTGGATGCAACTCAGCATTCTTTGTCCTCCAAACACGACGAGTTAAGTTTTTACCAAAAAGTTATATTTTGGTTTCATCTGACCATATGACATTCTCCCAATCTTCTTCTGGATCATCCAAATGCTCTCTAGCAAACTTCAGACGGGCCTGGACATGTACTGGCTTAAGCGGGGGGACACGTCTGGCACTGCAGGATTTGAGTCCCTGGTGGCATAGTGTGTTACTGATGGTAGGCTTTGTTACTTGGTCCCAGCTCTCTGCAGGTCATTCACTAGGTCCCCCCGTGTGGTTCTGGGATTTTTGCTCACCGTTCGATCATTTTGACCGCAGGGGGTGAGATCTTGCGTGCAGCCCCAGATCGAGGGAGATTATCAGTGGTCTTGTATGTCTTCCATGTCTCAATTTGTAAGTCGCTCTGGATAAGAGCGTCTGCTAAATGACTTAAATGTAAATGTAAATGTTAATAATTGCTCCCACAGTTGATTTCTTTAAACCAAGCTGCTTACCTATTGCAGATTCAGTCTTGCCAGCCTGGTGCAGGTCTACAATTTTGTTTCTGGTGTCCTTTGACAGCTTTTTGGTCTTGGCCATAGTGGAGTTTGGAGTGTGACTGTTTGAGGTTGTGGACAGGTGTCTTTTATACTGATAACAAGTTTAAACAGGTGCTATTAATACAGGTAACGAGTGGAGGACAGAGGAGCCTCTTAAAGAAGAAGTTACAGGTCTGTGAGAGCTTGTTTGTAGGTGACCAAATGCTTATTTTCCACCATAATTTGCAAATAAATTCATAAAAAAATCCTACAATGTGATTTTCTGGATTTTTTTTCTAAATTTGTCTGTCATAGTTGAAGTGTACCTATGATGAAAATTACAGGCCTCTCTCATCTTTTTAAGTGGGAGAACTTGCACAATTGGTGGCTAACTAAATACTTTTTTGCCCCACTGTATATGTGACAGGGACTTAGTGAAGAGGAGTACAAACACGCTCATTATGTCAATGTCTGTTCACCAAAGTTACTGTGGGATTTATCTCCAAACGTATCTTATATGTTTTTTTTACCCCCTTTTCTCCCCAATTACGTGATATCCAATTGCAAACTTGCAATTCTTAATACCTGCTTGCTTAACCTGGAAGCCAGCTGCACCAATGTCTCGGAGCAAACTGACAACTGAAGTGAGTCTGCAGGCGCCCGACCTGCTACAAGGAGTCACTAGAGCGCGATGAGCTAAGTAAAGCCCCCCGGCCAAACGCTCCCCTAACCCGGACGACGCTGGGCCAATTATGCACCGCCCTATCGGACTCCCGGTCGTGACACAGCATGGGATCAAACCCCAGGCTGTAGTGACGCCTCAACACTGCGATGCAGTACATTAGACACCTGCACCACACGGGAGGCCCCAAACGTATGTTTTAACAATGCTCATGAGAACACAGAGATTATTTATGCAGTTGGAGTAACCAATGCACAAATGTGTTGCATGTGATGGGTAAGTATTCCAAACTATTTTTAGTTGAAGTTGAAGTTCTGTAGATAAAGTCTAAAACCTAGTCATTATACATACTTTGGTCCTGGCCTTGCTGTGTTGACTAGTTGACTAGTGCTGCAGGCAAATTGTTTGACAGGAGAGGAAGACAGAATTTCTTTTATAGTTGAAAGTACAGACGGCCTCTCTCTGTGTCCCTGACTGCACCTGCGCTGTTAAAGCCAGACACACACCGTTCCGTCTTGTCCACACCTCTGACAGATCAGTGACCTTGTTTTAAGCCTGTGGCAGGGTGTGTGCATGTGTGTTCATGTCTGTGTGTGCATGTGTTGCTCACTAAAGAGCTTGTCGGAGGATTTTACGACCTTGTTTACCTTTTGAAGGAATTTTGTCACAACATCTGAGATGGAAGAATGGCTTGGAGGGGCAGACAGGGAGGGAGGGGTGTATGAAAGGGTAGAAAGAGAAAGTGGTGGACACCTGCACTCATCTGCAAGAATGCTAGTTTTCACCAGACCCTCTCCAGGCTTAACCCTTAATGCCGAGGGGAGGTATGTGTGTGAGAGAGAGCGAGAGAGCGAGAGAGCGAGAGAGCGAGAGAGAGAGAGAGAGAAAGAAAGAGAAGACATGTATTGCCTGGGGACGTATAGAAGGAGGAACACTTAGCTGACTCTCACGCAGTACTTTCATCATCAAAGGCACTGCAATACAACCTACCCAATACACACACACACACACACACACACACACACACACACACACACACACACACACACACACACACCCCCGAAGCAACAGATGCCTTTGTGACATACAGATATAGAGTACCAGTCAAAAGTTTGGACACACTTACTCATTCAAGGGTTTATTTGTACTATTTTCTACATAATAGAATAATAGTGAAGACATCAAAACTATGAAATAACACATGGAATCCTGTAGTAACCAAAACAAATGTTAAACAAATCAAAATATATTTTACATTTGAGATTCTTCAAAGTAGCCACCCTTTGCCTTGATGACAGCTTTGCACACACTTGGCATTCTCTCAAACAGCTTCACCTGGAATGCTTTTCCAACAGTCTTGAAAGAGTTCCCATATATGCTGAGCACTTGTTGGCTGCTTTTCCTTCACTCTGCAGTCCAACTCATCCCAAACCTACTCAATTGGGTTGAGCTCCGGTGATTGCGGAGGCCAGGTCATCTGACGCAGTACTCGATCACTCTCCTTTTTGGTCAAATAGCCTTCACACAGCCTGGAGGTGTGTTGGATCATTGTCCTGTTGAAAAACAAATAATAGTCCTATTAAGTGCAAACCAGATGGGACGGCGTATCGCTGCAGAATGCTGTGGTAAACATGCTGGTTAAGTGTGCCTTGAATTAAAAATAAATCACTGACAGCATCACCAGCAAAGCACCCCCACACCAAGGTCTGATTCATGCAGTCTCCTCAGAACAGTTGCTGTTGAGATGTATTACTTGAACTCCGTGAAGCATTTATTTGGGCTGCAATTTCTGAGGCTAGTAACTCTAATGAACGTATCCCCTGCAGCAGAGGTAACTCTGGGTCTTCCTTTCCTGTGGCGGTCCTCATGAGAGCCAGTTTCATCATAGCGCTTGATGGGACAGCACTTGAAGAAAATTCAAAAGTTCTTGAAATGTTTCATATTGACTGACCTTCATGTCTTAATGATGGACTGTCATTTCTCTTTGTGTATTTGAGCTGTTCTTGTCATAATTTGGACTTAGTCTTTTACCAAATAGGGCTATCTTCTGTATACCACCCCTACCTTGTCACAACACAACTGATTGGCTCAAACACATTAAGAAGGAAAGAAATTCCACAAATTAACTTTTAACAAGGCACACCTGATAATTGAAATGCATCCTCATGAACCTGGTTGAGAGAATGCCAAGAGTGTGCAAAGCTGTCATCAAGGCAAAGGGTGGCTTTGAAGAATCTCAAATATAAAATATATATTTTTTGGTTACTACATGATTCCATATGTGTTATTTTATCATTTTGATGTCTTCACTATTATTCCACAATGTAGAAAACAGTAAAATATAGACAAACCCTGGAATGAGTAGGTGTGTCCAAACTTTTGATTGGTACTGTATATACACCGATCTACACATTAAGACACACCCACCATTTCTTTGTCCATATTTGTCTTCCTCTCTGATCCTGTATTTGAAGAAGTAAACAGAAACCCTCCTGTCCTTCCATCCCTCGCTCCATCTTTCCTCTTTCAGTATCACCATGAGTCTTTGCACACTGATGCCAGCTTGCTGTGGGGTGGCAATAAATCATCTTAGCCAATGCAGGACCGTTCACAGTACCACGTACATCCCCCCCCACTGTACCACACACACACACACACACACACACACACCCTTGACTGAACCCTCCCAGTTGTAGCCCATTAGATATGGCGTGTCTCTCTAAACATTTAGATGGTTTAGATTTATTGGGGAAGCCGTCTACTCACTGCATGATGTCTTTTATTGGACGAGAAGTGTGAGGTATCCCGTTTCACAGACACACAAATGT
The DNA here is from genome assembly GCF_034236695.1 of Oncorhynchus nerka. Taxonomy (NCBI): domain Eukaryota; kingdom Metazoa; phylum Chordata; class Actinopteri; order Salmoniformes; family Salmonidae; genus Oncorhynchus; species Oncorhynchus nerka. Next base: position 26,471,652 of record NC_088423.1, read on the forward strand.
GTATGCACGCACGCAAATACACACACACATGCAAACACACACAGACCGAAGCACATGCACACACATGCCTGCACGCACACGCACGCACACACACACACACACACACTTTCTCCCATAATCTCATGATATCTTCCACAGCATAGACAAACAGTTAAGCCAGCTGTGCTCCATGCCTCGACAGCTCTATCCCATAGGGTGTGTGTGTAAGTGTGTTGTGTGTGCTAATAATTTTCAGCTTGTATACTTGGTGGTGGGAAGAACATGTCTCTGTGCTCATTATCTTTAGTGCAGGTGCACTTTCTCCTCCACATCTGAATTCTCTGACACACATCCATAGATGAATGTCAATGGGAGAATATCTCTGCTGAAATTGAAGTTGTCCGATTTCTATCCACAGTAACTCATGACTTCCTCTCTTTCTCTCTCCTTTGCCCTGTGCAGGGAAGGCGGTCTCTCTGTCCAGAGTAACTCTATCTGTGACTTTATCTGTGTGTCTGATGGTATCGTTACAGGTTGTGTTGTCCAGCCTGCTCCTGTGGTCAATAATGGGGATTAAACCTGATCACGACAACAGAGAGCATATTTACTCACATCTCTAATTCACTCACACATTGTCTCAATCGTCAGATATGGTCAGTGTGTGCCTGTGTAATATTTTACTTGCTGCCAGTAAAGAATGGATCACTCATTTGCAGTTCAAATCTGCTAGGGTTTTTGAATAAAGATAAGCTGAAAGCTGGGTTAGTTGGTTTACTACAGGGAGAAGACTAATAGGGAACTGCATTAGAGTCCAAACCTCCCAATGCTCTTGTCTTCTACTCTCCTGAAACACTCCTCTTTGGACAAAACACAGACCTTAAAGCACCAGCTACAACTATAACTGGCCGTTCCAGCAATTGGTTGCCTTTTGAGTAGTGTAACTTGTAGTGTAACTTGTAGGATTAAAACAAATGCTTCTAATTTTAACATTCTGTCATGAAGATCACATGTTCAACCTAATTAAACATGTTTTCCCATTTCAAGAGGTTGAATAAAAAAAAAGACTATACTAAGCGCCTATTAAGGTAACCGTAACAGGTTTGATCATTTAATCTTAAATCAGCCATAAATCCCCTTGGGACAATATTTGTTAACCGTAAAATGAATCACTCATCACATAATAATCACCAGAAATAACTTAGTCAAAGAAACATAATAACTAGGGCTTTACAATGATGGTGAAAACTTGAAGGGTTTGGGTTACTAGAGGTGCCAGAGGGACATGTCAAAATGCTGAATTCTGGCACTTTAGCAAGTCTTATATTCATATTAAAAATCATATTTATAGAATTTTCCATGTGGTCTATATTAAAGGACACCTCATTTAATATAACAGACTTGTAAAATTCCACATGAACAATTTCTACTTAAAATATCAAAGGGACGCAAAAGGCACTCCTTTCGTGGAACAACCCAACTGTTACACACACACACATACACACATGCACACACACGTGCACAGAGAGCAAGTAAGAGCATCACTCTCCCATCACTATCCCCTTCATGCCCCCCCCCCCCCCCCCTCTTTCTCCTGAAGTGGGAGTGTGAGAAACAGGCAGGTGGATTATCATCAACAGCTCCTCCATCCAGCATCACCCCTGAGAGAGCATGGGACCACAACCGGTGTGTGTGTGTGTCTCACACCTCATCCATTACATCCTGAGCCAGGCATCAGCACATTGGCACCAGAGCTTATATATATATAGAGAGAGAGAGAGAGAAAGAGAGAGAGAGAGAGAGAGAGAGAAAGAGGGAGAGTGACAGAGATAGAGATAGAGAGGGAGGGAAAGAGATAGTGACAGATATCGAGAGAGAGGGAAAGAGGAGAGACAGAGATGACAGAGAGAGAGAGAGAGAGAGAGAGAGAGAGAGAGAGAAAGAGGGAGAGTGACAGAGATAGAGATAGAGAGGGAGGGAAAGAGATAGTGACAAATATCGAGAGAGAGGGAAAGAGGGAGAGAGTGACAGAGATAGAGAGGGAGGGAAAGAGAGAGTGACAAATAGCGAGAGAGAGGGAAAGAGAGAGTAACAGATAGCGAGAGAGAGTGAAAGAGGGAGAGAGTGACAGAGATGGAGAGAGAGAGGGAAAGAGGGAGAGAGTGACAGAGATGGAGAGAGAGAGGGAAAGAGGGAGAGAGTGACAGAGAGAGAGAGAGAGAGAGAGAGAGAGAGAGAGAGAGGGAGGGAAAGAGATAGTGACAGATAGAGAGAGAGGGAAAGAGGGAGAGAGTGACAGAGATAGAGAGAGAGGGGGAGGGAAAGAGATAGTGACAGATAGAGAGAGAGAGGGAAAGAGGGAGAGAGTGACAGAGAGAGAGAGAGAGGGGGAGGGAAAGAGATAGTGACAGATAGAGAGAGAGAGGGAAAGAGGGAGAGAGTGACAGAGAGAGAGAGAGAGAGAGGGGGAGGGAAAGAGATAGTGACAGATAGAGAGAGAGAGGGAAAGAAGGAGAGAGTGACAGGGATAGAGAGAGAAAGGGAAGTTGTATAGTACGGTGAGAAAGTGACTACCTTTTCCGCTTTACTTCAGAGTCCAGTGCCATACTGATTTGAGTGGGCTTTAAGATGATCATGCATCAAAATGCGGATGTGAAAGATACAACCACAAATGAAATGATGGCAGTAGCACCCTTGATTAAAGATGAGCAAAAATAAGACCATTCCTCTATAAGTGCAAACCAAAGCATATCAAGGATCTGGAAATACGCAGCTTAACGTACAGTTGAAGTCGGAAATTTACATGCACTTAGGTTGGAGTCATTTAAACCAGTTTTTCAACCACTCCAAACATGTCTTGTTAACAAATTATAGTTTTGGCAAGTCGGTTAGGACATCTACTTTGTGCTTGACACAAGTCATTTTTCCAACAATTGTTTACAGACAGATTATTTCACTTATAATTCACTATTTCACAATTCCAGTGGGTCAGACGTTTACACACACTAAGTTGACTGTGCCTTTTTAAACAGTTTGGAAAATTTAAAAAAAATGATGTCATGGCTTTAGAGGCTTCTGATAGGCTAATTGACATAATTTGAGTCAATTGGAGGTGTACCTGTGGATGTATTTCAAGGCCTACCTTCAAACTCAGTGCCTCTTTGCTTGACATCATGGGAAAATCACAAGAAATCAACCAAGACCTCAGAAAAAAATTGTAGACCTCCACAAGTGGTTAATCTTTGGGAGCAGTTTCCAAATGCCTGAAGGTACCACGTTCATCTGTACAAACAATAGTACACAAGTAGAAACACCATGGGACCACGCAGTCGTCATACCGCTCAGGAAGGAGACACTATCTTTCTCTTAGAGATGAACGTACTTTGGTGCAAAAAGTGCAAATCAATCCCAGAACAACAGCAAAGGACCTCATGAAGATGCTGGGGGAAACATGTACACAAATATCTATATCCACAGTAAAACGAGTCCTATATCGACATAACCTGAAAGGCCGCTCAGCAAGGAAGAAGCCACTGCTCCAAAACCGCCATAAAAAAGCCAGACTACGGTTTGCAACTGCACATGGGGACAAAGATCGTACTTTTTGGAGAAATGTCCTCTGGTCTGAGGAAACAAAAATAGAACTGTTTGGCCATAATGACCATCGTTATTTTTGGAGGAAAAATGGGGAGGCTTGCAAGCCGAAGAACACCATCCCAACCGTGAAGCACGGGGTGGCAGCATCATGTTGTTCGGGTGCTTTGCTGCAGGAGGGACTAATGGCATCATGAGGATTGAAAATGATGTGGATATATTGAAGCAACATCTCAAGACATCAGTCAGGAAGTTACAGCTTGGCACAATGGCTTAAGGACAACAAAGTCAAGGTATTAGAGTGGCCATCACAAAGCTCTGATCTCAATCCTATAGAAAATGTGTGGGCAGAACTGAGAAAGCGTGGGTGAGCAAGGAGCCTACAAACCTGACTCAGTTACACCAGCTCTGTCAGGAGGAATGGGCCAAAATTCACCCAACTTATTGTGGGAAGCTTGTGGAAGGCTACACTAAACGTTTGACCCAAGTTAAGCAATTTAAAGGCAATGCTACCAAATACTAATTGAATGTATGTAAACATCTGACCCACTGGGAATGTGATGAAAGAAATAAAAGCCGAAATAAATAATTTTCTCTACTATTATTCGGACATTTCACATTCTTAAAATAAAGTGGTGATCCTAACTGACCCAAGACAGGGATTTTTTACTGGGATTGAATGTCAGGAATTGTGAAAAACTGAGTTGAAATGTATTTGGCTAAGGTGTATGTAAACCTCCGACTTCAACTGTATCTATCTGAAGTGACCGTGTTTTTATGCATTTGATGATATAATCTTGAAGCCCATTCGAAACAGGACTGGATACAGAAGTAAGGCAGAAAAGGTGGTCACTTTCCCACTGTTTTTTTTATTTTTTTATTTCACCTTTATTTAACCAGGTAGGCTAGTTGAGAACAAGTTCTCATTTGCAACTGCGACCTGGCCAAGATAAAGCATAGCAGTGTGAACAGACAACACAGAGTTACACATGGAGTAAGCAATTAACAAGTCAATAACACAGTAGAAATAAAATGGGCAGTCTATATACAATGTGTGCAAAAGGCATGAGGAGGTAGGCGAATAATACAATTTTGCAGATTAACACTGGGGTGATAAAAGATCAGATGGTCATGTACAGGTAGAGATATTGGTGTGCAAAAGAGCAGAAAAGTAAATAAATAAATAAATAAAATAAAATAAAAAACAGTATAAAAACAGTATGGGGATGAGGTAGGTGAAAATGGGTGGGCTATTTACCAATAGACTATGTACAGCTGCAGCGATCGGTTAGCTGCTCGGATAGCTGATGTTTGAAGTTGGTGAGGGAGATAAAAGTCTCCAACTTCAGCGATTTTTGCAGTTCATTCCAGTCACAGGCAGCAGAGTACTGGAACGAAAGGCGGCCAAATGAGGTGTTGGCTTTAGGGATGATCAGTGAGATACACCTGCTGGAGCGTGTGCTACGGATGGGTGTTGCCATCGTGACCAGTGAACTGAGATAAGGCGGAGCTTTACCTAGCATGGACTTGTAGATGACCTGGAGCCAGTGGGTCTGGCGACGAATATGTAGCGAGGGCCAGCCGACTAGAGCATACAAGTCGCAGTGGTGGGTGGTATAAGGTGCTTTGGTGACAAAACGGATGGCACTATGATAGACTGCATCCAGTTTGCTGAGTAGAGTGTTGGAAGCCATTTTGTAGATGACATCGCCGAAATCGAGGATCGGTAGGATAGTCAGTTTTACTAGGGTAAGCTTGGCGGCGTGAGTGAAGGAGGCTTTGTTGCGGAATAGAAAGCCGACTCTTGATTTGATTTTCGATTGGAGATGTTTGATGTGAGTCTGGAAGGAGAGTTTGCAGTCTAGCCAGACACCTAGGTACTTATAGATGTCCACATATTCAAGGTCGGAACCATCCAGGGTGGTGACTGTATTAAGCAGTAAGACACAAGAGGCATTTGGAAACTATTTAGACCCCTTCACTTTTTCTTACATTAAACTTATTTGCAAATAATATATAAATATATTATATGTATAAATATATACTCCTTCCCTGTCTTTGCTGTGTGCTTAGGGTCATTGTCCTGTTGGAAGGTGAACCTTCGCCCTCGTCTGAGGTCCTGAGTGCTCTGGAGCAGGTTTTCATCAAGGATCTCTCTGTACTTTGCTCCCTTCATCTTTCCCTCGATCCTGACTAGGCTCCCAGTCCCTGCTGCTGAAAAACATCCACCATGCTTCACTGTAGGGATGGTGCCATGTTTCCTCCAGACATGACAGGCCAAGGAGTTCAATCTTGGTTTCATCAGACTAGAGAATCTTGTTTTTCATGGTTTCAGTACTTTAGGTGCCTTCTGGCAAATTCCAAGCAGGCTATCATGCGCCATTTACTGAGGAGTGGCTTCCGTCTAGTCACTCTAACATAAAGGCCTGATTGGTGGAGTGCTGCAGAGATGGTTGTCCTTCTGGAAGGTTCTCCCATCTCCACAGAGGAACTCTGGAGCGCTGTCAGAGTGACCATCGGGTTCTTGGTCACCTTTCTGACCAAGACCCTTCTTTCCCGATTGCTCAGTTTGGCTAGGCGGCCAGCTCTAGGAAGAGTCTTGGTAGTTCCCAAACTTTTTACATTTAAGAATGATGGAGGCCACTTTCTTCTTGGGGACCTTCAATGCTGCAGAAATGTTTTGGTACTCTTCCACAGATCTGTGCTTTGACACAATCCTGTCTCTGCGCTCTATGGACAATTCCTTCGACCTCATGGCTTGGTTTTTGCTGTTAACTGTGGGACCTTATAAAGACAGGTGTGTGCCTTTCCAAATCATGTCCAACCAATTGAATTTACCACTGGTGGACTCCAATCAAGTTGTAGAAACATCTCAAGGATTATCAATGGAAACAGGATGCACCTGAACTCAATTTTGAGTCTCATAGCAAAGGGTCTGAATAGTTATGTAAATAAGGTATTTGTTTTTTAATTTTTTTATACATTTGCAAAAATGTCTAAAAACCTGTTTTCACTTTGTCATTGTGGGGTATTGTGTGTAGATTGGTGAGGGGAAAACACAATTTGATCCATTTTAGAATAAGGCTGTAACGTAACAAAATGTAGAAAAAGGAAGTGGTCTGAAGATTTTACAAATTCATTGATCTCACAGTTAAATGACGTTGTTCAGCCAGGTGTGCTAGAGAGGAACAGCTTCTGTAGACGAAACACCATACATCAGGCACACTGTCAGCTACCATTATTACTGCTGTGTTCTTTGTGTTCATCATTACTATTGTCCAGTAGTCTTTGTGTTCATCATTACTACTGCTGTCCAGTAGTCTTTGTGTTCATCATTACTACTGCTGTCCAGTAGTCTTTGTTTTCATCGTTTACATACCAAATACACTCATGTCAGATAAGAGAGGCAAAACGTTCATTTGTTTTCAAACAAGTTACAAAGACACACACACCCACAGACCAACATGGCTTAGCTCCAGACTAAATAATTTATATTAGGATAGGCTTGGAAATGGTGTCAGAGAGACTGTATCCCCCCACACACACTCTCATGAGGAGCATCACCAGAGGCATGGGTGAGCCATCTACACCACAGACAGGAAGATATATGCAGGGCCAAACACACACAGTGAGAAACAGATAGACACACACACACAGACGGTTCATTATAACTTGCTGTTTGAACAGGTGTCTGGCTGACAAGCGACAGTGTTGTGTGTGTGTGAGTGAGATGAGTCAGTGAGACATCACTCTCCACCTGAACCTGTGAAAGCCGATTCTTTCTAAAGCTGCTTGTCCAAAACATCACTGTCTTAGCTAACCGGAGGACACCATGCTTTAGGCTTCTTCTCCTCGCTCTGTTCAAATGACTAAGACAACACACGCACTAAAGGACCTAACAAGGGGAAGTACTGGGAGAGATCACTTTCTAACATTTAAATGCTAATGGCTTTATTTTATTATCAGCATCCAGGAAATACATTCCCCTGCCATGTGCTTTACAAAGACAACGGAGACACAGTTGAAGTTGGAAGTTTACATACACCTTAACCAAATACATTTAAACTCAGCTGTTCACAAATCCTGACATTTATAATCCTAGTAAAAATTCCCTGTTTGAGGTCAGTTAGGATCACCACTTTATATTAAGAATGTGAAATGTCAGCATAATAGTTGAGAGAATGATTTATTTCAGCTTTTATTTCTTTCATCGCATTCCCAGTGGGTCAGAAGTTTACGTACACTCAATTAGTATTTGGTAGCATTGTCTTTAAATTGTTTATCTTGGGTCAAACGTTTTTGGTAGCCTTCCACAAGCTTCCCACAATAAGTTGGGTGAATTTTGGCCCATTCCTCCTGACAGAACTGGTGTAACTGAGTCAGGTTTGTAGGCCTCCTTGCTCACGCACGCTTTTTCAGTTCTGCCCACACATCTTCTACAGGATTGAGGTCAGAGCTTTGTGATGGTCCCTCCAATACCTCGACTTTGTTGTCCTTAAGCCATTTTGCCACAACTTTGGAAGTATGCTTGGGGTCATTGTCCATTTGGAAGACCCATTTGCGACCAAGCTTTAACTTCCTGACTGATGTCTTGAGATGTTGCTTCAATATATCCACATAATTTTCCATCGTCTTGATGCCACCTATTTTGGTAGGTTCACCCGAATGTAACAGTATAACTTTAGACCGTCTCCTCGCCCATACCCGGCCGCGAACCAGGGACCCTCTGCACACATCAACAACAGTCACCCATCGCTCCACAAAAGCCGCGGCCCTTGCAGAGCAAGGGGAACTACTACTTCAAGGTCTCAGAGCAAGTGACGTCACCGATTGAACCGCTATTTAGCGCGCACCGCTAACTAAGCTAGCCGTTTTACATCCGTTACACGAACAACATGAAGCTGTCACCCCCGTGCTTCACGGTTGGGATGGTGTTCTACAGCTTGCAAGCCGCCACCCTTTGTCCTCCAAACATAACGATGGTCATTATGGAAGCTAATCATAGAGCTACACTATATATATACAGAGGTATGTGGACATCCCTTCAAATGAATGGATTTGGCTATTTCAGCCACACCCTTTGCTGACAGGTGTATATAATTGAGCATACAGCCATGCAATCTCCATAGACAAACATTGACAGTAGAATGGCCTGTACTGAAGAGCTCAGTGACTTTCAACGTGGCACCATCATAGGATGTCACCTTTCCAACAAGTCAGTTCGTCAAATTTTTGCCCTGATAGAGCTGCCCCAGTCAACTGTAAGTGCTGTCATTGTGAAGCGGAAATGTCTCGGAGCAACAACGGCTCATCTGCGAATTGGTAGGCCACACAAGCTCACAGAACGAGACCACCGTGTGCTGAAGCGTGTAAAAAACTTCTGTCCTCGGTTACAACACTCACTACTGAGTTCCAAACTGCCTCTGGAAGCAATGCCAGCACAATAACTGTTAGTCGGGAGCTTCATGAAATGGGTTTCCATGGCCGAGCAGTCGCACACAAGTGTAAGATCACCATGTGCAATGCCAACCGTCGGCTTAAATGGTGTAAAGCTCGCTACCAATGGGCTCTGGAGCAGTGGAAACACGTTCTCTGGAGTGATGATTCACGCTTTATCATCTGGAAGTCTGACGGACAAATCTGGGTTTGGCGGATGCCAGAACGCTACCTACCCGAATGCATAGTGCCAACTGTAAAGTTTGGTGGAGGAAGAATATTGGTCTGGGGCTATTTTTCATGGTTCGAGCTAGGTCCCTTAGTTCCAGTGAAGGGAAATCTTTATGCTACAGCATACAATGACATGCTAAATGACTCTGTGCTTCCAACTTTGTGGCAACAGTTTGGGGAAGGCCCTTTCCTGTTTCAGCATGACAATGCCAACATGCACAAAGCGAGATCCATAAAGAAATTGCTTTTTGAGATTGGTGTGGAAGAACTTGACTGGCCTGCACAGAGCCCTCAACCCAATCGAATGCCTTTGGGATGAATTGGAACTCCGACAGCGAGCCAGGGCTAATCACCCAACATCAGTGCCTGACCTCACCAATGCTCTTGTGGCTGAATGGAAGCAAGTCCCATTAGCAATGTTCTAACATCTAAAACCTTTCCAGAAGAGTGGAGGCTGTTAATAGCAGCAAAGGGGGACCAACTCCATATTAATGCCCATGGTTTTGAAATGAGATGTTCGATGAGCAGGTGTCCACATACTTTTGGTCAGGTATTGTATGTGTCTAAGGGTAACTTCTACCTGTTGTCTTTAGAACAGCTTATTAAACAAACGTGGCATGTTCAGAAACCTTTAAATGGACCACTGGAAGTTCTTCATCATGAGCTCTTTCCTTCTTGACCCTTTAGTTAGTCAGGGCCAAACCCTAACAAGAGTAGGGCTGGCACAATTATTGTATAATCATGTAACTGACAATTATGGACAGTAACCATGAACTAAAATAAAGTATTGTCCTAATACATTTATTTTAGGAGAAGGGAGGATTCAATTTATATTCAAGTAGATATACAGTATGTACAATACAATTTCAAATATTTCACTGAGTTACAGTTCATATAAGAAAATCAGTCAATTGAAATATATAAATTAGGCCCTTTTCTATGGATTTCACAACTGGGCAGGGGTGCAGACATGGGTGGGCCTTGTAGGGCATAGGGCCCACCCATTCCGGAGCCAGGCCCAGCCAAACAGATTAGTTTTCCCCATAAAAGGGCTTTATTACAGACAGAAATGCTCCTCAGCACTGGTCCCCCCCTCAGGCAATTCCGCAGGTGAAGAAGCTTGTTGTGGAGGTCCTGGTCTGGCTTGGTTACACGTGGTCTGGGGTTGTGAGGTCTGATGGGGAGGTCCTGGTCTGGCTTGGTTACACGTGGTCTGGGGTTGTGAGGCCTGATGTGGAGGTCCTGGTCTGGCTTGGTTATACGTGGTCTGGGGTTGTGAAGCTAGATGTGGAGGTCCTGGTCTGGCTTGGTTACACGTGGTCTGGGGTTGTGAAGCTAGATGTGGAGGTCCTGGTCTGGCTTGGTTACACGTGGTCTGGGGTTGTGAAGCTAGATGTGGAGGGTCCTGGTCTGGCTTGGTTACACGTGGTCTGGGGTTGTGAAGCTAGATGTGGAGGGTCCTGGTCTGGCTTGGTTACACGTGGTCTGGGGTTGTGAGGCCTGATGTGGAGGTCCTGGTCTGGCTTGGTTACACGTGGTCTGGGGTTGTGAGGCCTGATGGGGAGGTCCTGGGCTGGCTTGGTTACACGTGGTCTGGGGTTGTGAGGCCTGATGGGAGGGTCCTGGTCTGGCTTGGTTACACGTGGTCTGGGGTTGTGAAGCTAGATGTGGAGGGTCCTGGTCTGGCTTGGTTACACGTGGTCTGGGGTTGTGAAGCTAGATGTGGAGGGTCCTGGTCTGGCTTGGTTACACGTGGTCTGGGGTTGTGAGGCCTGATGTGGAGGTCCTGGTCTGGCTTGGTTACACGTGGTCTGGGGTTGTGAGGCCTGATGTGGAGGTCCTGGTCTGGCTTGGTTACACGTGGTCTGGGGTTGTGAGGCCTGATGTGGAGGTCCTGGTCTGGCTTGGTTACACGTGGTCTGGGGTTGTGAGGCCTGATGTGGAGGTCCTGGTCTGGCTTGGTTACACGTGGTCTAGGGTTGTGAGGCCAGTTGGACGTACTGACAAATTCTCTAAAATGACACTGAAGGCAGCTTATGGTAGAGAAATTAATATTCAATTGTCTAACAGCAGCTCTGGTGGACATTCCCTGCAGTCAGCATGACAATCGCACGCTCCCTCAAAACTTGAGTCATCTGTGGAATTGCGTTGTGACAAAACTGCACATTTTAAAGTGGCCTTTTATTGTCCCCAGCACAAGGTACACATGGGTAATGATCATACTGTGTAATTAGCTTATTGATATGTCACACCTGTCAGGTGGACGGATTATCTTGGCAAAGGAGAAAAACTCACTAACAGGGAAGTAAACAAATTTGTGCACAACATGAGAGAAAATAATTTTTTAAAGAAACATTTCTGGAATTTTTTATTTCAGCTCATGAAACATTTATATGTTTGTGTTCAGTGGTTACCCAATAGCAGTTTTACAAGAAATGGGCAATGTTGGTAATAATTTTAAGAGCAGCACGGCATGGTCGGGAGGAGAACCTTAAATTTACAAAAGATGCATGCGGTCAAAATCATTTATTTTTTTGACACAAGTGTGTCGTATTTATGGTCATAGACAATGTTTAAAAATTACAAGCTCAAAACTTATTTCAACAAAAATGACAATGACAACCGTGGCTATTTCCATGACATTTAATCATTATAATAGTCCCTAAACATGAAGACTGTGTGTAAACCATGCCAATAGGAGATTCTCATGAAATTCCATTATGTATACATGGTTCTGGAGTTTGGATTTGGCTGTTAATGCATGGGAATCCATATCCTTTGTGTATGCCTGTTGGCCTCTGCTTTAGCCAACCTGTCCTGTCTAAACCTTTGTGTTAATACTGGGACAGTCAGGTAGCTAGTCTAGGTAAAACAAGGGTGTGACTCTAAACCAACAGAAAATGTAAGTGTGTTATCCCATCCAAGAATTTGATCTACTCAAAACAAAAATACGTGAGATCTGGGAAAACAACATTTCCTAACATCAGTACCAATCAGAAGACAGGATGGAGTTTATTGGCCAATGAAATGTCAATTATTTCTAGAAGTCAATCATGTCGCTTTGGATCTAGAACAGTGGTGTCAGCCAACTAAAGTTTAGTTCTTTGTGTTCCAGAATCAATACAAAAATAACTCTCAATAGTTCCTCAGAATAGAGCTAACATACTTAACAAAATACTGGCAGCAATAAATTAAGTCTATTTCAGCATTTTACATCAAATCTGATCCGATTAAAAAAAAGTGTCCTTTAAATTCACATATATAGTATGCAACCATTTTGAGAGCAATTCCTGATTTCAAACCTTGAGAGGACTCCCTTTGTGTCTCTACCAGTTCTGAAGCGAAAAGGTAGAAGTTGCTCCTAACCATCGGTCTAGGATTAGATATTCTTTTATACCCTCAACAGTTAAGATAATGATCTGGGGTTAAGGCCAACTTGTACCTGAAGCCTTTTAACTATTGCCTGGGTTTACAAAGCAACACTAACGCCCCCTAAAGGCAGACTGTCACTCACTATTACTACAGCGCTATTGAGAGGAGCACAGTGGCCCCTGGTGGGGTTTTACAGTGAACAACATTCTCATCCACATACAGTTAAACGCAATAATTCACTTTACAGGTACTCTGCAATATAACATCATACAAAGCTGGGACACTTCCTGCTTACACACATCAACAAAAACCTAATCAAAATCTAATGGCTCCTTTAATATGCACCTCAATAAGGGAATTTTGTTCATTTCTATCAGCAGGAATTGGCCCAGGTGTGTAGAATGAAGTTATATTGCTGAGTCTACCTTTAACACGGACAGTTAGGACAGCGGTCGTCAAATTCATCACAACAACACGTATGAAAGGGATTGGAAACTCATTAGCAAAATATTTAACAAAACTCACTGGAGACTAGCAAAACAGAATCAACAATGGTTCTGGTTAGCATTTATGTGCGTTGATAAAGTAGTGTCAATATATGACATATTCATTTGCAAACAGTTTAGCAGGGATGTTACTAGTTGAACCACATCTGGAAGAGTCTTTCTTATTGGCTGTCTGAACGGGGTAAAGAGGGTATTGGTTGGTTTATGTGCGTATCGATTCTTCCTCTCAATTCTTCCTTGCTCTGAACACCTGCTTGCTCCAAAAGGCAAAGGAAGGGGGTTGATAGAGAGAAAACGGAAGAGATGGCAAAGAGAGATGGCTGAATGAAGAGGATTTTCTTTATTTTTTCTTCTCTACTTCTCTCCCTCCCTCCGCTTCGCTATCCTCTTCTCGTGCTGGTGCTTGGTGATTCCGTACTTGAAGAACTCATAGACAGACCAGCTGATGGCTGTGGAGGGCATCTGATAGATCACCCTGGCCTGGATTCCTTTAAAGAACCCAGGCAGGCCACCCAGCCTGTACACTGTCCGGAAGGCATGGGCCAGGCCTGTGATGTGTCTGTGTGTCCCCTGACCTCCACCCTGGCCTGCAGCGGGGAGCCCCACCAGGGACTCCTGGGTGTTGAGCAAGGTCTTGCAGACATCCAGAGGGGTGGTGGCTGCAGCAGCGATGGCCCCGGCCAGGGCTCCAGACACCATGTGTGAGGAGGGGTTGTACTGTCTGTGGGGGTTGAGGAGCTCCTGGAGGGACTCGTAGGTCATGAAGTGGAGCACCTGGAAAGGCACGTTCATGGTGAGCTGAGTGGTGTAGGAGCGGTAAAAGGCTGCGGCGCCCTCGCTCTGCCACACGGCACGCACACAGTCCATCACGCCGCGGTACGGAGAGTTATACATCTGCAAACGCTGCTTCACCACTGGGCAGGGAGGGAGAAAAACAGATAGGAATAGCCAGAATAGAGCATAAGAAAGAGAATGCAGGCAGTAGAGGAATGGGGGAAAGCGAGCGATGAGAGCAGTATAAAGGAAAAAAGAAGGGATAGTGAGGCAGAGATGAAGGAAGGGATGGATAGGTGAGTGAAGAGGAGGAGTAGAGGGGAGGATTGGAGGGATGCCAGGTGTGTTTCCATCATTAGGGACCAGGAACATAGCACGGAGGATAAAAAAGAAAGACAAATTATTGACCAGATATGATTTTTTTTGAAAATGCAGTCATAACATCCTCCAAGGCTGAGGAGGGCATTAGGATGTTCAGATTAATTAAGACATTAACATAGATTTTTATTTAGACTGCTGAAGTTCAAAGCAGTGACCCAGGCGTTACCTTGGAATCTGAGACTAGCACCTATGTCCCTCGCCTCCACCCTACACAGCTGCCTGAGGATCACCTGTCCAGGCATTTCAGTGGAAGGATACCCATCAAAGTCTGCTGTAGTCTACAGACGGTGGTTAAGTTCAATACAAAGGCGACAGGACCAAAGGCAGCATCTTTCTCCATGTCTCCCCCCTCCCTCCCTCTCAACCCTGCTCGCTCCCTCAATCTCTATCCCAGTCTCTAATCCCATTTCATTCTGGGCCTTGCTCCTCCCCACCACCCTACCCTCTTTCTCTGTCTCCCCCTCCACCTTGCCCTCCCCTCCCTAGCGAGCAGTGCAGAGTAAACAGGCTAGGCCTTTGAGGAGGCCCTAGGAGCTAGAGGGAGCTCTGCTATAGACATTTATCTACAGCAAAGAACATCTGTCACCTTAATACATGCCATGTGTGAGATCAAGAAAGCAGGTTTAAGAGAGGGAAAGATACTTATAGATGGATAGATTTACCTTCAGATGGGTTCATGGCTGCGTCGTGAAGCAAGGTGGACACACACCCCGCCGCACCTGTAACACATACACACTCAATAGTTAAAACACACAGAGAGAGACAGAGACACAGAGCGAGAGAGACACAGAGAGAGAGAGACACAGAGAAGACCAGAGATATAAAAGGAGAAAGATTGCAGAGAAGGAAAGAGTAGAGGAGAGGGAGAGAAGGAAAGACGAGGAGAGAGGGGTGAGGAGAGACCAGATGACAGAAAATGCTCTAGCTCTCCCTAGCGGTAAAACAGGCCATCACCACTCCTGCTGGACCAGAGTCAAACATCCCTTCCTCTACTGGGCAGGTCTTACCCTGCCTCTCCCCCGACCTGGAAACCAGGGAGGAGGGAAGAGAAGAGATAGTCAGCTGACCTGGGAAGAAGGGAAGAGAAAGAAAGAGCAGAGAACAGATACAGGGATAAAAAGAGCAAGTATCTCTAGTACCAGCTTTGTCTGAGCAAAATTAAATATGTTATTGTCATGCAAATTAGGGATGTGCAAGGTTATTTGAATATCCAAATGTCGGAACGGACGTTAGTATTTTCTCATTTAAATTAAAATAGCCAACACTCACCGGACAGTTTTAGGTACACCACCACTTTCAAGAAAATGGGTCGCTCCTACAGACTGAGTCACATGACCAATGGCTTGTTTTATAAAGCAGGCAGACAGGCAGAGGCATTCAGTCACTGTTCGATTGAACGTTAGCATAGGCAAAACGAGTGACCGAAGCGATTCTGAGTTTTGGTGAAATGATCGTCGGTGCCAGGCACGCTGGATCTAGTATCTCAGAAAAGACTACCACCTGGGCATTTCACGCACGGTAGTGTCTTGGGTTTACCAAGAATGGTGCATCAAAAAAACCATCCAGTAAGCGGCAGTCTTCTGGGCGATGAGAGAGGTACAGTTGAAGTCGGGGGTTTACATAAACCTTAGCCAAATACATTCAAACTCAGTTTCACAATTCCTGACATTTACTCTGAGTAAAAATTCCCTGTTTGAGGTCAGTTAGGATCACCACTTTATATTAAGAATGAAATGCCTGAATAATAGTAGAGAGAATGATTTCTTTCAGCTTTTATTTCTTTCAGCTTTTATTTCTTTCATCAGATTCCCAAAGGGTCAGAAGTTCACATACACTCAATTAGTATTTGGTAGCATTGTCTTTAAATTGTTTAACTTGGGTCAAACGTTTTTGGTAGCCTTCCACAAGCTTCCCACAATAAATTGGATTAATTTTGGCCCATTCCTCCTGTCAGAGCTGGTGTAACAGAGTCAGGTTTGTAGGCTCCTTGCTCACCCACACTTTTTCAGTTCTGCCTACAAATGTTCTATACGATTGAGGTCAGGGCTTTGTGTTGGCCACTCCAATACCTTGACTTTGTTGTCCTTAAGCCATTTTGCCACAACTTTGGAAGTATACTTGGGGTCATTGTCCATTTGGAAGACCCATTTGCGACCAAGCTGTAACTTCCTGACTGATGTCTTGATATGTTGCTTCAACATATTCACATCATTTTCCAACCCCATGATGCCATCAATTTTATGAAGTGCACCAGACCCTCCTGCAGCAAAGCACCCCCACAACATGAAGCTGCCACCCCCGTGCCTCATGGTTTTGATATTGTTCTTCGGCTTGCAAGCCTCCCCCTTTGTCCTCCAAACATAACGATGGTCTTTATGGCAAACAGTTCTATTTTTGTTTCATCAGACCAGAGGACATTTCTCCAAAAAGTATGATCTTTGTCCCTATGTGCAGTTGCAAACCGTGGTCTGGCTTTTTTATGGCGGTTTTGGAGCAGCGGCTTCTTCCTTGCTGAGCGGTCTTTCAGGTTATGTCGATATAGGACTCGTTTTCTGTGGATATAGATGCTGGAGTAAACAGGTACAAAAGTATCTTCACAAGGTCCTTTGCTGTTGTTCTGGGATTGATTAGCACTTTTCACACCAATAGATGTTAATCTCTAGGAGACAGAACGCGTCTCCTTCCTGAGCGGTATGACGGCTGCGTGGTCCCATGGTGTTGATACTTGCGTACCATAGTTTTTACAGATCAACGTGGTACTTTTAGCCATTTGGAAATTGCTCACAAGGATGAACCAGACTGTCAGAAGCTTCTAAAGTCATGACATCATTTTCTGGAATTTTTCAAGCTGTTTAAAAAGGCACAGTCAACTTAGTGCATGCAAACTTCTGGACTACTGGAATTGTGATTCAGTGAGTTAAAAGTTAAATAATTAGTCTAAACAATTGTTGGAAAAATTACTTGTGTCATGCACAAAGTAGATGTCCTAACCCACTTGCCAAAACTATAGTTTGTTAACAAGACATTTGTGGAGTGGTTGAAAAACAAGTTCACTTCGAGATAGGGGGCGCTCTTTTAATTTTTGGATAAAAAACGTTCCCGTTTTAAACAAGATATTTTGTCACGAAAAGATGCTCGACTATGCATGTAATTGACAGCTTTGGAAAGAAAAAACTCTTGACGTTTCCAAAACTGCAAAGATATTATCTGTGAGTGCCCCAGAACTAATGCTACAGGCGAAACCAAGATTAAGTTTCATACAGGAAATGCCCCAGATTCTGAAGGCGCTGTGTTCCAATGTCTCCTTATATGGCTGTGAATGCGCCAGGAATGAGCCTGCCCTTTGTGTCGTTTCTCCAAGGTGTCTGCAGCATTGTGACGTATTTGTAGGCATATCATTGGAAGATTGACCATAAGAGACTACATTTACCAGGTGTCCGCCCGGTGTCCTGTGTCGAAATTATTGCGTAATCATTAGGTCCATGCGCCGTTCCATTTCTTCAGAAGAGAAAGTCATCTGCCACGATGGATTTATCGTCGATAGATATGTGAAAAACACCTTGAGGATTGATTCTAAACATCGGTTTGCCATGTTTCTGTCGATATTATGGAGTTAATTTGGAAGAAAGTTCGCGTTTTAATGACTTAATTTTCGGGTTTTTTCTTACCCAAACGTGATGAAGAACTTATAATTGTTGCATTTATATTTGTTCAATATAATAAAATAAACTTTTCAATGTTGTTTTATTGACATGCACCCTTCACGTGTGTGGCTTGTTTATGTTGGCCAATCAAAGTTTATGCAATGCAATGAGTACACTAATGCAATGCAAGTTGGGAAAAAAATATGGAATTAAAAGTGAGACTGAGTAGACTACAACGAGCAACCAACAAGTAGGCTGTTGTTTTATCTGAATGGGGTTGGGGAGAAAGTGCAGCATGTGGCCTCAATTAGCCTAGCCAGCTATAGTCAAGACAAATAATTGTTGATGAAGCCCCCCCCCAGCCGAAGATTAACATTTTATGGTCATCCAATGTCTGACATGTATTTGGATGACGTCGTCGCTGCTCCCTGTGCACACTGAGTGCTCGTGCGCATGTGAAGTTGGGCTGTAAACAGGATGCAACACGGATATAGACGGTTCATAAATCGCCGTATTCAAACGCCAGCAGATTATGTTGAAAACAACGGACGCAGTCCCCACTTCTTTTATACCTCAGTGGCTCGCTCCCATCGCTCACACACTGCCCCCTCCTCAGCTGCAGCAATAGTGCCAGCCTCTCTCCTCACGCAGCAGTGCTCAGGTTCAACTTTTCTCTGACGCATGTCTGTAGCATGGACCTGGACACCGTAGCATGGCATGTAGTCAGTCAGAGGCCCTGGTCTATTTGTGGACCTGGCTGACTCTGCAGAACTCTGACCTCAGAGAGCATACAGACAATGTCAGATCAGCTCCATGGCCAGAAAGATATCCCTCTTACTGCCCTGCTGGGACGGAATTAGCCCCGGCCAACAGCTGATCCACCACCTGAGTGGCTGGTGATGTTTATTACACTGACAGGTGGCCCAACAAGTTAGATTCAGTCAAATCAAATGTATTTATAAATCCCTTTTTACATCAGTAGTTGTCACAAAGTGCTATTCAGAAACCCAGCCTAAGACCCCAAAGAGTAATAAGCAATGGAGAAGCACAGTGGCTAGGAAAAACTCCCTAGAGGGCAGGAGCCTAGGAAGAAACCTAGGGAGGAACCAGGTTCTTAGGGCCTGCTTACTGTACTGGGTATGAGAGAGCCTGAAGTATAGCGCAGGCATTTGTCCCCTCTACTGTCCAGGGGATGGGGGTATTAAGGGTGTGGCACCACCACTCTGCTCCAGCTGTTAGAACTGGCAGGCTGACTCACCCACACACATAACTCAGTGTCTGAGACCAAGGTTCATCTAGGTTAGTCCGAGCAGCATCCACTTAGTGTCCAGGGGAGAAGGGGGTCTTCTTGCCCTATCTCTCTGTAGTGTGTAACAGAGATTATCTCTACAGGACTACAGCAACATAGCTGTAAAAATACAGCAAAATAGTTGAATTGAATCTTCACTACTTGCTTGAGTTGCTAAAAATAGAATATTGGAAAAACCAAATGAACTGCTAGCATTTACTAGAAAAAACAATGTCATATAGTTATATTTCCAGGAAGTCAACGAGTAATCCAAAGAGTGGTTGCAGAGAAGTACAGGATTGGTGTGTGGATGTGCTAGTGTGTGTGTGTGTATCTTTCTGGTATACCGTTGGCCAGATGGCTGTTTGCCCCGGGGTGGACGATGTCACCCAGACTCTTCTTCAGTTTCTCGTAGCAGGCGAAGTAGAGGGCGTGCGCCGGACCCGCCCCCACGGCTGTGGCATTCAGCCCTCTTATTGGTCGCCAGACACCCTCGGTGGTTATGATTCGCCGAAGAGCATCCATCACATTCCGGTAACGGGCAGCAGGCTCAGGCTGTAGGCTCTGCATACGCGTCTACACAGGGAAGAGAGGTTAGAGGTCACGCGTCTACACAGGGAAGAGAGGTTAGAGGTCACACACCTACTGGTTACCCTATTCATAACCTAACCATAAACTTCCCGCCATACCTAACCTTACTGCAACCATAACATTTAACTTGAAATTTGAGAACTACCATGTTAACAACCAAGCAAACCAACTGAGCAGAGGTGGGATGAATACACTGCTAACCAATCAAAACACAGTAAGTAATAGTCGGTGCTTTTGCCTTCCACCCGCTAAATATTTTGAAAATGTTGAGTAGTCATGCCCACGCCCAGTTGAATAGAAGGAAGTGTTGAATAACGAGACCCAGGGTACGCATCTGTCCCACCAGCAACACTCAAACAACCAGACTCCACACACAAACACAATCCTTATCGTTGGGACAGTGTCAGGATTCATCCTCTCACAGTAAGTCTAGTGCTGTGAGAGGCAGAGGGTCTTCTAATAATGACCACATCACCACAAGCAAAGGAGGCCCTGGGCTCCCACATGCCGATTGTTTTCTGCACTGGTGTGTGCACACTTTCCAGGAAATGTAAACAGGGTCTCGGGCCACCGTTATAGGCTGTGTGGAATTCTAGCCCTGTAAGAGATTTACATGCATCTTCGCAGATTGCTGCCATCTTGAAAAGGTCTTTCCTGCGATATATTTGATGTCAACGTCACAATGTGACTAGTCTGTGAATAAAAGTTCAATTAAATGAAAACAGTTCCCTCGGCCCTGACACAGGTATATACAGTACCAGCCAAAAGTTTGGACACACTTACTCATTCAAGGGTTTGTCATTATTTTTACTGTTTTCTACATTGTAGAATAGCAGTGAAGACATCAACACTATGCAATAACACAGCCCTGACAACAACAAAAAAGTGTTAAACAAATCAAAATATATTTTACATTTTAGATTCTTCAAAGCAGCCACACTTTGACTTGAGAGCTTTGCACACTCTTGGCATTCACTCAACCAGCTTCACCTGGAATGCTTTCCCAACCGTACTGAAGGAGTACCCACATATGCTGAGCACTTGTTGGCTACTTTTCCTTCACTCTGCGGTCCAACTCATCCCAAACCATCTCAATTGGGTTGAGGTCAGGTGAATTTGGAGGCCAGGTCATCTGACGCGGCACTCCATCATTCTCCTTCTTGGTTAAATAGCCCTTACACAGCCTAAAGATGTGTTGGGTCATTGTCTTGTTGAAAAACTAATGATAGTGTGACTAAGTGCAAACCAGATGGGATGGTGTATCGCTGCAGAGTGCATGCTGGTTAAGTGTGCCTTGAATTCTAAATAAATCACTGAGTGTCACCAGCAAAGCACCTCCACCATGCTTCATGGTGGGAACTACACATGCGGAGATCATCCATTACCCTACTCTGCGTCTCACAAAGACACTGCGGTTGGAACCAAAAATCTCAAATTTGGACTCAACAGACCAAAGGATAGATTTCCACTGGTCTAATGTCCATTGCTCATGTTTCTTGGGCAAATCAAGTCTTTTCTTATTGGTGTCCTTTAGTAGTGGTTTCTTAGCAGCAATTCGACCATGAAGGCCTGATTCACAGTCTCCTCTGAACAGTTGGTGTTGAGATGTGTCTGTTACGTGAACTCTGTGATGCATTTAAACTCAGCGAAAAAATACTCTTTATTTTTCAGGACCCTGTCCTTCAAAGATAATTCGTAAAAATCTAATTAACTTCACAGATCTTCATTGTAAAGGGTTTAAACACGGTTTCCCCTGCTTGTTCAATGAACCATAAACGATTAATGAACATGCACCGGTGGAACGGTCGTTAAGACACTAGCAGCTTAGAGACAGTAGGCAATTAAGGTCACAGTTATGAAAACTTAGGACACTAAAGAGGCCTTTCTACTGACTCTGAAAAACACCAAAAGAAAGGGTCACTGCTCATCTATGTGAATGTACCTTAGGCATGCTGCAAGGAGGCATGAGGACTGCAGATGTGGCCAGGGCAATAAATTGTATTGTCCGTACTGTGAGACACCTTAGACAGCGCTACAGGGAGACAGGATGGACAGCTGATTGTCCTTGCAGTGGCAGACCACGTGTAACAACACCTCACAGGATCGGTACATCCGAACATCACACCTGCGGGACAGGTACAGGATGGCAACAACAACTGCCTGAGTTACATCAGGAACACATAATCCCCCCCATCAGTGGTCAGATTGTCCGCAATAGGCTGAGAGAAACTGGACTGAGAGCTTGTAGGCCTGTTGTAAGGCAGGTCCTCACCAGACATCACCAGCAACAACGTCGCCTATGGGAACAAACCCACCGTCGCTGGACCAGACAGGACTGGCACAAAGTGCTCTTCACTGACGAGTCGCTGTTGGGTCTCACTAGGGGTGATGGTCGGATTTTCGTTTATCGTCAAAGGAATGAGCGTTACACCGAGGCCTGTACTCTGGAGCGGGATCGATTTGGAGGTGGAGGGTCCGTCATGGGCTGGGGTGGTATGTCACAGCATCATCGTACTGAGCTTGCTGTCAGTACAGGCAATCTCAACGTTGTATTTTACAGGGAAGACATCCTCCTCCCTCATGTGGTACCCTTCCTGCAGGCTCATTCTGACATCACCCTCCAGCATGACAATTGCAACCAGCCATACTTCTCGTTCTGTGGGTGATTTTCCGCAAGACAGGAATGTCAGTGTTCTCCCATGGCCAGCGAAGAGACCGGATCTCAATCTCACTGAGCACGTCTGGGACCTGTTGGATCGGACGGTGAGGGTGAGGGCCATTCCCCCCAGAAATGTCCGGGAACTTGCAGGTGCCTTGCTGGAAGAGTGGGGGTAACATCTCACAGCAAGAACTGGCATATCTGGTGCAGTCCATGAGGAGAAGATGCACTGCAGTACATAATGCAGCTCGTGCCCACACAAGATACTTCTGACTGTTACTTTTGATTTTGACCCCCCCCCCTTCGTTCAGGGACACATTATTTCATTTCTGTTAGTCACATGTCTATGGAATTTGTATAGTGTATGTCTCAGTTGTTGAATGGTGTTATGTCCATACAAATATTTACACATGTTATGTTTGCTGAAAATAAACACAGTTGACAATGAGAGGACCTTTCTTGTTCTGCTGACCCACCGCCAAACCGGTCATGTTTATTTTTTCTGAGGCTGGAAACTCTAATGAACATATTCTCTGCAGCAGAGGTAACTCTGGGTCTTCCTTTCCTGTGGCGGTCCTCATGAGAGCCAGTTTCATCATAGCGCTTGATGGTTTTTGCAACTGCATTTGAAGAATGTTCTTGAAATTTTCCAGATTGACTGACCTTCGTGTCTTAAAGTAATGATGGACTGTTGTTTCTCTTTGCTTATTTAAGCTGTTCTTGCCATAATATGGACTTGGTCTTTTACCAAATAGGGTTATCTTCTGTATACCACCCCTACTTTGTCACAACACAACTGATTGGCTCAAATGCAATTAAGGAAAGAAATTACACAAATTCACTTAACAAGGCACACCTGTTAATTGAAATGTATTCCAGGTGACTACCTCATGAAGCTGGTTGAGAGAATGCCAAGTGTGCAAAACGCATCACCGGGGGCAAACTACCTTCCATCCAGGACACCTATAGCACCCAATGTCACAGGAAGGCTAAAAAGATCATCAAGGACAACAACCAACCGAGAGACTGCCTGTTCACCCTGCTACCATCCAAAGGCGAGGTCAATACAGGTGCATCAAAGCTGGGACTGAGAGACTGAAAAAAAAACTTATATCTCAAGGCCATCAGCACAACATAGCTTCAGAGTGTAAATCAGCTAGAAAGATGTGTCGGCATCAAGTAATAGTCTCTGGCCCCCTCCCAGTTAGGGGTAGTGATGAGCTCTACAGCAGAGTCTCACAACTCAATCGCTTGTTGAAAACTGTTTTCTGCCCCTCCCAAAAGATAGAATTTGTAGATAATTGGCCATCTTTCTGGGACTCACCCACAAACAGGACCACACCTGGCCTGCTGAGGAGTGACGGATTACATCCTAGCTGGAGGGGTGCTCTCATCTTATCTACCAACATAGACAGGGCTCTAACTCCTCTAGCTCCACAATGAGATAGGGTGCAGGCCAGGGAGCAGGCTGTTAGCCAGCCAGGCAGCAGGCTGTCAGCCAGCCAGTTAGCCAGCAGGCTGTCAGCCAGCCAGTTAGCCAGCAGGCTGTTAGCCAGCCAGTTAGCCAGCAGACTGTTAGCCAGCCAGTTAGCCAGCAGGCTGTTAGCCAGCCAGTTAGCCAGCAGCCAGTAGGCTGTTAGTCAGCAGGCTGTCAGCCAGCCAGTTAGCCAGGCTGTTAGCCAGCCAGTTAGCCAGCAGGCTGTTAGCCAGCCTGTTAGCCAGCATACATACACATATGCTAAGGTCACAAGACGCAGGCCTCCTTACTGTCCCTAGAACTTCTAAGCAAACAGCTGGAGGCAGGGCTTTCTCCTATAGAGCTCCATTTTTATGGAATGGTCTGCCTATCCATGTGAAAGACGCAGACTCGGTCTCAACCTTTAAGTCTTTATTGAAGACTCATCTCTTCAGTTGGTCCTATGATTGAGTGTAGTCTGGCCCAGGAGTGTGAAGGTGAACGGAAAGGCACTGGAGCAACTAACCGCTCTTGCCGTCTCTGCCTGGCCGTTTCCCATCTCTCCACTGGGATTCTCTGCCTCAAACCCTATTACAGGGGCTGAGTCACTGGCTTACTGGTGCTTTTCCATGCTGTCCCTAGGAGGGGTGAGTCACTTGAGTGGGTTGAGTCACTGACGTGATCTTCCTGTCACTGCCGCCCCCCCTTGGGGGAGATCTTCGTGGGCTATACCTTGCCTTGTCTCAGGATGGTAAGTTGGTGGTTGGAGATATCCCTCTCGTGGTGTGGGGGCTGTGCTTTGGAAAAGTGGGTGGGGTTATATCCTGCCTGTTTGGCCCCGTCCGGAATAGCGTCGGACGGGGCCACAGTGTCTCCCGAACCCTCCGTTCTCAGTCGCCAGTGTTTATGCAGCAATAGTTTGTGTCAGGGGGCTAGGGTCAGTCTGTTATATCTGGAGTATTTACCTTGCCTTATCCAGTGTCCTGTTTGAATTTAAGTATGCTCTCTCTAATTCTCTCTCTTTCTTTCCCTCTCTCGGAGGACTTGAGCCCTAGGACCATGCCTCAGGACTACCTGGCCTGATAACTCCTTGCTGTCCCCAGTCCACCTGGTCGTGCTGCTGCTCCAGTTTCAACTGTTCTGCCTGCGGCTATGGAACCCTGACCCATTCACGGACATGCTACCAGACCTTCTGTTTAAAACTCTAGAGACAGCAGGAGCGGTAGAGATACTCTGAATGATCGGCACAGCCAGAAGAGGAGTGGCAACCCCTCATAGCCTAGTTCCTCTAGGTTTCTTCCTAGGTTCTGGCCTTTCTATGGAGTTTTTCCTAGCCACCGTGCTTCTACACCTGTATTGCTTGCTGTTTGGGGTTTTAGGCTGGGTTTCTGTACAGCACTTTGTGACATCAGCTGATGTAAGAAGGGCTTCATAAATAAATTTGATTGATTAACTGCCATCACTAACACAGAGAGGCTGCTGCCTACTACAGACTTGAAATCATTGGCCACTAACAAATGGATCACTTGTCACTTTTTAAATTAAATTTTAATAATAATGTTTACATATCTTGCATTACTCATCTCATATGTATATACTGTATTTTATACCATCTATTGTATTTTGCCTATGCCGGCCGGTCATTGCTCATCCATATATTTATGTGTATATATTCTTAATCCATCCCTTTACTTAGATTTGTGTGTATTAAGGTAGCTGTGGAATTGTTAGATTACTCGTTAGATATTGCCGCACTGTTGGAACTAGAAGCACAAGCATTTTGCTACTCACAATAACATTTGCTAACCATGTGTATGTGACCAATAACATTTGATTTTAAGCTGTCATCAAGGCAAAGTGTGGATACTTTGAAGAATCTCAAAGATATTTGACTTGTTTAACACCTTTTTGGTTACTACATGATTCCATATGTTATTCCATAGTGTTGTCTTCACTATTATTCTACAATGTAGAAAATAATAAATATAAAGAAAAACCCTTGAATGAGTGTCCAAACTTTTGACTGGTACTGTATATGGACACTCTTACTGACAGTTGTGGCTGCTTCGCGTGATGTATTGTTCCTTCTTGCCCTTTGTGCGGTTGTCTGCTACAATGTTGTGCTGCTGCCATGTTGTGTTGCTACCATGCTATGTTGTCATGTGCTGCTGCCATGCTATGTTGTCTTAGGTCTCTCTTTATGTAGCCTCTATTGTCGTGATGTGCATTTTGTCCTATATTTTTAATCCCAGCAGGAGACATTTTGGTAGGCTGTCATTGTAAATAAGAATTTATTCTTAACTGACTTGCCTAGTTATATAACAGTTAAATAAATAAAAATGTAGCCAATGGTATGGTTTTGTATTACAAAGAGCTTGCCTGGAAAGAGCATGTCTAATCTCAACCTTTGATTGAGTGTAAACAACAAGTTACAACATTATCTCTACTGTGCAATCTGTCACAACCCCTGCAAGGTATTTTACAAGGATTTTTAACTGTGTTTGTGTACATGCTAGTCCACTGGGGTCAGCTGTCAGCTTGAGCTAGGTCTCCTCCATCTGTACAGATCTGTTAATGTGTTTAAAAGTAGGGCCAGTTAATGCCATGTTTGACAGGTGACATGATTTATAGATCAGCGAGTCTGTGTAGCATCTAGCTCAGGCTGCCCTTCCTCAAGCAGGCAGACAATTTCACTGTCTGGGCTGCACCTCAAAAGATACATCCTCGCCTCCTCTCCGTCTGTCCGGATCTGAAAACACAGTATATGTGAAAGCAACATGGTGGCTGGATGCACACTGGGAACATGCTTCTTTCAACTGTCCTTTCTTGTCATTGAAAAAAGAGGAGACAGGGAGAGGAAGCCACATCTGACTATTGAGACACAGCCCAAGTTATTTGAGCAGCACCTGGAGCAGAGGTGGGAACTACAGCTGGGAAAGAAGATGCATCTCTGCTTTGTTCTGAGCTCTGCTCTCCCACCTGACACAATCAGTTGACTCCTCTCCCCACCTACCATACCACTCTTATGCTGTTGATCTGTCTCTGCATAGCAGTAAACAATCATTTCAATCAAGGACCAACTCATGACTATCTCTACAGCAGGCCTCTCCAACCCTGGTCCTGGAGAACTACCGTCCTGTAAATTCACTCCAACCCTAATCTAGCACACCCGATTCTAATAATTAACTGGTTGATAAGGTGAAACAGGTTAGTTACAACTGGGGTTGGAGCAAAACAATACACTAGGGTAGCTCTTCAGGAACATGGTTGGAGACCCCTGCTCTACAGGGACCACAAGATGGGAAGAAACCAGACATGTAAAGGGCTGTAGCACATGAGCCATGCCAGAGTAGATCTTAATCATTGAGTGGGCCTGTCAAAACTGCACAGGCCAATGTCATTTATCATCTCTTGTTTACATAACACCAGAGTCATCCCAGCTAAGTACATAATCCAAAACTAATTTATGATAACATACCTTTTCTTAAATGTGTGCAGTGGTAAAGCCAACTTGTCAACCAGAATTAGCACAAAATAGTAGCATTGTACTCTTAATCCCAGAACATCTAGCCCTGTATTTTCTGTAAACAATAAACAGTTCCACCCCACCTAAATCCTGCTAGCCAGGCAGCAGATCACATTGCCTTAGAAGACCACACCAGCGTTAATGCATTCTCTGCCTAGTTAAAAGCTACTTGTAGCTCGGCTATGTTTTTGGTGCTGCAAAGTGTAGACTATTTTGACAGAAGGTGGTTTCTCCCACCAATGGGTTCTCTTCTTGAATAGGGTGAACGTTCGGGAAATACAGGGAAGTAGTTAATAGTAGTATGTACTAGTATGTAAATAGCGCTATCCCGGCTATCAATGCGCTGTACATTGGTATGCCTTGACTTGTATGTACAGGAGGGGAACACGTGCTGCTTCGTGCTAACTCTGTCTCCTTCCCCAAAGCAAATAACAAAACTTCTCGTTTCATTTTAGAAGTATCAAAATAGCTTCCAAAATCTGCTCATGAAAATACGGAATAAAGTCATTAGCGAACATTCATTGTCAAACTGATAAGCCTAACCTATTTTCTAGCAGGCGCTAGCTCGCTTCCTACTAGCTAATCAACATTGACCACCAGGCTCGAGCTGATGCACAGGCCGAGCTGGTTGGTAAGTTAGTTAGCGAACGTTAGCTGAAATGGCTTTTTAATTAAGCAGATGATGCTAACAACTGCAACACACACTGTTCACTAAAAGTTTTCATATTAACTCCAATTAAATCCTGTACGCCAGTTATTAACCTACTACAGAAATTATGCCGACTAAATAATTCGCAGTGGATGAGAGTTTATTAGCATGTTAAATTAGTTTCCTAGCTGAAATGCAAGCATGTCCGGATCGACCTTGCCTTGTCCGTGTGGTGACCTGCCAAACTTATTGACAAGTTGAAGCCACATGTCATGACGAGCCAAAGGAATGTCCAACCCTCATGTGCCCAGTTTCCAATATCAGTCAGTTCCAACTAGTTTGCGTTTAAACGTTATCCCAGCATAGCCTACCACGTTACCTTGACACAGTCGATGGGGAACATCAGGCAATGCTCCATGATCCCAGCCACTGCTCCTGCAACCATGTGGGTGCTGGTCGAAGCGCCCTGCGGCAAACCTTCATAGTCGGGTTCCGAAGTATCTGCTAACGTTACTTCAGGGGCCCCGCCACTGAACTGAATTACAGTCTTAATCTCGGTCTCGCCTCCGATCCTGGGAGACAAACTCCCAACGAGGCTCTCCGATACTCCCCAGATCCTTCCCCCGAGCCATCGGACCTCTGCGCCGGCTGAGGCTCCAGCAACCCCGGCGTCCCCGCCTGCTCTCTCTGCTGTCATCCGACGTCTTCTCAAGAAACCATCCGCTTCCATTGGAAAGCTGATGTACAGTCTTTATGCCCAGATGGCACTCAGTTTAAAGCTATTTCGTGTTCCCGTTTGTTGTTCGTTTTTTTACATTCTCGTCCCAGATGTTTACCGGTCGTACAGTTTCCACTCCTGGCCTCAGTCCCCAGGGCGGACAACACCACGCAGTGTTTGGGACACACTCTGACCGTTTGACGCTGGAGGAAATGGGGACCGCCCATTGGCAGAATTTAGACCTTCTGATGTATTATAGATTTTTCTCAAATATAAATGATGTGTGTGTGATTTGATATGGCTCATAACAAATATGTTTCTAATACATGCTATTTTGTTAATCAATGTATATTACAAGTTGACAGGTTTCAAAAGTTGTGTTCTTGGATAACAACATCTGAAGAAGGCGGGAACAGAATAAAAAAACGATGTTATGATTGGATAACTCGGTTGACGCCGTTGTTTTTTTCTCCCCTCGGAGGCGTAGTAGCCTACCCTTGGTATTAGGCTGGAAAAGCTTGTCAAGGACAATAGGTCATGACTAGGTCGCAACTTCTGCTCAAAAACAAATACGGCCAGATGGAATGTATAATACCGGTAGTCAACTCAACCAAAGGCAACCTTAACCAAAGGCAACCTTATTTACTCTATTATTTTCCCATGTCTCCTTTGTTGTGATATAAGGCTATGTCTTGGGTTTATTGAGATGCAACAGATGGCAAAGTTTCTTATTATTCATTCAATAGTGCTAGCGTAATTGTATGTATTTCCACTAACCTTTCTTTTCAAGGATGTAGTTTAGTTTATTTATATACTGTTATATAAACGCAACAAATTCAACGATTTTACCTAGTTACAGTTCATAATAAGAAATCAGTTAATAGAAATGAATTCATTAGACTCTAATCTATGGATTTCACATGACTGGGCAGGGGCATAGCCATGGGTGGGCCTGGGAGGGAGCCAGACCCAGCCAATCAGAATGAGTTTTACCTCACCAAAGGGTTTTATTACATATAGAAATGCTCCTCAATTTCATCAGCTGTCTGGGTAGCTGGTCTCAGATGATCCCGCAGGTGAAGAAGTCGGATGTTGGCACGTCGTCTGCGGTTTGAGACCGGTTGGACGTACTGCCAAATTCTCTAAAATGAAGTTGGAGGCGGCATATGGTAGAGAAATTAACATGAAATTATCTGGCAACAGCTCTGGTGGACATTCCTGCAGTTAGCATGCCAATTTCACACACCCTCAAAACTTGAGACATCTGAGGCATTGTGTTGTGTGACAAAATTGCACATTTTAGAGTGGCCTTTTATTGTCTCCAGCACAAAGGTGTGTAATGAAAATGCTATTTAATCAGCTTCTTGATATGCCACACCTGTCAGGTGGATGGATTATCTTGGCAATGGAGAAATGTTCACTAACATGGATGTAAACAAATTTGTGAACATAATTTGTCAGAAATACGCATTTTGTGCGTATGGAAAAATTTGGGGATCTTTTATTTCAGCTCAAGAAACATGGGACCAACACTTTACATGTTGCGGTTATATTTTTGTTCATTATAAAAACGTACACATTTTTCATTATAGCTTGATCCCTAAATACCAACCAAGGCTTACTAGCATATTTCACATGAGGGAAATTCCACAGTAATTAAATATCTGCTCCGAATTAAGATTGAAGGATGTCTGCAAAAATAATGGGTTGTCAGCTATGACATTACCAAATCTATTTTGGGTATTGAACTACAATATGTGAAGTGTATTTACACCCGGTTAACAGAATTGCCGTAATGGAATACCATCATGGATCCCTGATCTATACTACACAGAAATGCATCAATAATGATATGAATTTCATTCTCTTCACGGTGATGTATCCTAAATAGGTACACTACATTGTAGTGTACTCATTTCTAATGTGCTCTATTGTGTACTGTACATACAGTGGGGCAAAAAAGTATTTAGTCAGCCACCAATTGTGCAAGTTCTCCCACTTAAAAATATGAGAGGCCTGTAATTTTCATCATAGGTACACATCAACTATTGATTATTATTAAACCTCAGCTGTCATGTTGTTGTACTGTACTGTACTAGATGATAGCACCAGCAACAGCAGCAGATTCTTCAGGTGGTTAAAAACAAGCTGCGTGTTGCAGATATTTTGTTAACTGTATAATAGAAAATGCATGATGCTCTTTTCATGGGGAGCTGGCCTAGGGAACAATATCCTTTCTAGGCTTAACGGTGTACTTCTAAAGTCACTGATCTGGATAAGCTCTGAACACTCCCCAGGTTAGTTTGTTAAATGAAGGCTCCAGCTATAAAAGCTGGAGCTATTTTATAGCTGGAGCTATAAAATACTTATTACCTTTTGTTTATCAATCAGCTGTGAGCCTTTCTGGGTAAGTCTCTAAGAGCTATGTACACCTATAATATTTTTCAGTGACGCCAACCATGTCGCAGGGCTCAAGTAACTTGTTAGCTACAGGGATGGTGGTCTTCAGACGTCTGGCCAGAAGGCGTTGCGCTGGGCTCGGCGGGTGTGTTCCTCCACTGTAAGATGGCTTTCCAGGGGTTGTTGCTGTTACGCAAAGCCTTGCGTAACAGTTTTTTACAATCTTGACAACTGACTCTGCCTTGCCTTTTGCCTTTGGGTGCCTTGAAGAGGAGGTCATGTGGTCAAACTCCCATTCTGAGGCAAAACACTTGAACTGTGCAGTGAATTGTGGGCCATTGTCCGTGATGACCTTGTCAGCGCTTTATGACCGTCTCTGCAGACAAGTCTGGGAGCAGTTCAATTTCCCAAAACTCAGAGTAGTGTTCAACGATGAGAAGTTAGTCCTTTTGTCTGTGGCTGCATCAATCCATGCTGACGATTTGCCAGGCCCTTGTGGGAAGTTTGTGCGACATCATGGTTTCCTTTTGCTGATCATGAGCATACTCATTGCATTGTGGTACAGCTGCTGACAAAGTCTTTAATTTCTGTTTACATGTTTGGTCAGTATAATGTTTTGTGTGCCTGGCGGTGGCATGTGTCACATCCAACGTGACTGCAGTGTATGCGAGTAAGCATCTCTGTACGTAGTGATTTGGGGATCATGACCTTCTGACCTCTGAACAAGATGCCATTTTGTTCACTGATCTCATCTTGAAAGGTCCAGTTTTCTCTCAATGTGAAAGGTGTCTCCTCTTTCAGGTATGGCCAACCTGTGAGAACCATGGACTTCAGTGACTGTAGGTTTTCATCCTTGTCAGTGTGTTGCCTGATCTAAGCTAGGCGGTGATCTGTGACTTTTAAGTAGTCCACCTGATTGATCTGTTGAACATCTTGTGTTTCCTGCTGTAGCGAATAGATGGCATGCCGCTGATAGGCAGTGCTTCTGCCTGTACATTATTCTGTTGCCCTGCTTAGTGTGTTGCTGATGTACAACTCTGGTCCTGGCTTGTAGACGACCTTCAGGCTGTAGTTTTGTAGAGTCAGGAGCATGCTTTGAAGCCTATTGGGCACGTTGAGGAGAGGTTTACTGAATATGGCAATGAGTGGTTTGTGGTCAGTTTCAGCGGTGACCAGCTCTCGACCATATAAGTAGTGATGGAAGTGCTGGTAGGAGTGAGTGCTCTCGAGGAAAATGCAACGGGCTGGCCTTCCTGCATAAGGCAGCATCCAAGTCCACTTTGGCTGGAGTCGCTCTGGATTATGACAGGATTCATAACGTTGTAGTAGTGCAACCCTGGCATGGATGAAGCTAGAGATTTCATCTCCTGCACCGCTGCCTCGTGTTTGGGTAGCCAGTGCCATGGTATGTTTTTGTCCAGCAGCCAGCGCAGAGGCTCATAGACTGCTGATAGGTGTGGCATGAACTTTGCAAGATAGTTTGCAAAGCCGATGAGACACTGCACTCCTTTTGCATCAGACGGATTTGGCATGTCGAGGATCGCTCTGATCTGGGTCCAGCTTCAGGCCTTTGGCTGAGAGAATGTGGTCATGGAAGTGGGCGTCTTTCATCTTGAACTGATTGGCAGTGCTCCATCAGTGCTAGGAGCTTCACATCGTGGTCACGTTCTGCTTCTTTGTCTGTGTCACCACAGCCTACGATCAGGACATCATCAGTTATAGGTTCAATGCATTTAAGTCCAGCGAGTAACTCATGCTGCTGGCGTTGGTATACCTCAGGCACCACAGACACACCAAACGGGAGTTTGAGCCAGCGTTTCCGACACCAGGGTGTCCAGAAGGTAGTCATGAAGCTGCTTTCTTCGTCCAGCTTGCATTGCAGGAATGCATCTCGGGTGTCCATCAATGGGAAAATCCTGGCCTTGGGAAGCTTGTAGAGGACATCCTCCAGTGTTGGTATGATGTTGTGGGAGTATTTCAGTGCTTGGTTCAGATGCTTTGGGTCGATGCAGACCCTCATCTTCTCTGGCTTTTTCACTATGACCATATTTCTGATCCAGTCAGTCAGTTCAGTCCAGTCACAGATGTCATGTGTCCATCAGCCTCATACTTGTCCCGCTGGGCCTTCATAGCTGGGCCTTCATTACAATGGGCACATTGTGAGGAGCACACTGGACTGCAGTGACGCTCTCATCCAATTCAAAGTGTACCTCCCCAGGCACAGATTCAACAGACCCGTTGAATACATTGTCATATCTGCTGAGTAGTTGTTCTTTGGACAGGGGTCCATGCTGGACATGCTTCCCGATTTGCAGGTAATTTGGTACAGTGCACTGCATCAGTCCCAGGCGTGCACATGTAGAGCCTGAGAAGAGAGGATGTGGACTGGATGTTGACAGACACAAATGTCAAGTTCAATAGCTATGTTCAAGCAAGTCCCTACATACAGGGTCCGGGGAACAGCCCAGCTAGTCGATTACCTATCAACTAGACTTCATAACAGATGCCTCTATCTTTGTAGTGACTGGGTGTATTGATACACCATCCAAAGTGTAATTAATAACTTCACCATGCTCAAAGGGATATTCAATGTCTGTTTTTTCCATCTACCAATAGGTGCCCTTCTTTGCAAGGCAATTGGAATGGTCTTTGTAATTGAATCTGCATTTTAAATTCACCGCTCAACCGAGGGACCTTACAGATAATTGTATGTGTGGGGTACAGAGATGAGGTAGTCTCTGACTTGCTAAGCAAATGTTTACTTCTTAACTTATTTAGGCTTGCCATAACAAAAGGGTTGAATACTTGACTCAAGACATTTCAGATGTACATTTGAACCTGATTTGTAAAACATTCTAAAAACATCCTTCCACTTTGACATTATAGGTCAGTGACAAACAACAAAATGTGGAAAAAGTCAAGGGGTGTGAATACTTTCTGAAGGCACTCTACATGCTTCTGCATTGTTGCATTATTCAAGAGTAATATGGTTTGGTGGCATTATTTAATAGTGTAATATGTTTTAGAAGAAACGTTTCATTGTTGAATAGTTTGTGCTAATTGGCTAGTGGCTATTGTAATATTTATGGTCCGTTTGAGCTGCCGAGTAAGAATGTTGCGTTACCAGGCACAACGAAAGGTAAGGCAAAGATGAAATGTGAATTGAAATGTAGAAATCACTTTCGACACCCCACTCCTCATATTCCTTCATATCTCGTATTGGGAATGAGGCCAGAGATTTCTACATTTCAATTCAAATTACAACCTTGTCTTACCTTTTGTTGTGGCTGGCAACGCAACAGTATTGGTCCGCAGCTCAAATTGACCGTAAATATCACAGAATGCAATGAGGATTTTATATTTGTATTTATTGAGGATTCCCATTAGCTGCTGACAAAGCAGCAGATACTCTTCCTGGGGTCCAAACACATTAATGCACTTACATCACGCATAAAACAAAATATAAAACAGTACATCATATAACATTATTACACCACTAAATATCTACAATATAACATGTATAATACCACCATACAACAACAGTACAATGTACAGTATGTGTGTGTAGAGTGTGTGTGCTAGCATGTGTGCGTATGCCTGTCTGTACCTATGAGTGTGTCTCTTCACAGTCCCCGCTGTTTCATAAGGTGTATTTTTATCTGTTTTTTAAGATCTGATTCTACTGCATCAGTTACCTGATGTGGAATAGAGTTCCATGTAGTCAGGGCTCTACTTAGTACTATGTGCCTCCCATAGTCTGTTCTGGACTTGGGGATTGTGAAGAGACCTCTGTTTGTATGTCTTGTGGGTTATGCATGGGTGTCCGAGCTGTGTGATCGCAGTTTAAACGCATAGCTCTGTGCATTCAGCATGTCAACACTTCTTACAAAAACAAGTAGTGAGGAAGTCAATCTCTTCTCCACCTTGAGGCATGAGAGATT
Organism: Oncorhynchus nerka; assembly: GCF_034236695.1. NCBI lineage: Eukaryota > Metazoa > Chordata > Actinopteri > Salmoniformes > Salmonidae > Oncorhynchus > Oncorhynchus nerka. Next base: position 26,506,794 of record NC_088423.1, read on the forward strand.
GACATGCATATTATTCATGTTAGCTCTCTGTGTACATTTAAGGGCCAGCCGTGCTGCCCTGTTCTGAGACAATTGTAATTTTCCTAAGTCCCTCTTTGTGGCACCTGACCACACAACTGAACAGTAGTCCAGGTGCGAGAAAACTAGGGCCTGTAGGACCTGCTTTGTTGATAGTACTGTTAAGAAGGAAGAGCAGCGCTTTATTATGGACAGACTTCTCCCCATCTTAGCTACTGTTGTATCAACATGTTTTGACCGTGACCATTTACAATCCAGGGTTACACCAAACAGTTTAGTCACCTCAACTTGTTCAATTTACACATTATTCAATACAATATTTAGTTGAGGTTTATGGTTTAGTGAATGATTTGTCTCAAATACAATGCTTTTAGTGTTTTAAATATTTAGGAATAATTTATTCCTTGCCACCCATTCTGAAACTAACTGCAGCTCTTTAAGTGTTGCAGTGATTTCACTCTCTGTAGTAGCTGACATGTATAGTGTTGAGTCATCCGCATGCAGTACATAGCCAGTGGCGTGTCATTAGCAAAGATTGAAACAAGTAAGGGGCCTAGACAGCTGCCCAGGGGAATTCCTGATTCTACCTGGATTATGTTTGAGAGGCTTCCATTAAAGAACACTGTCTGTGTTCTGTTAGACAGGTAACTCTTTATCCACAATATAGCAGGGGGTGTAAAGCAATTACACATACCTTTTTCCAGCAGTAGACTGTGATCGACAATGTCAAAAGCCGCACGGAAGTCTAACAAAACAGCTCCAACAAACATTTTCTCATCAATTTCTTTCAGCCAATCATCAGTCATTTGTGTAAGTGCCATGCTTGTTGAAGGTCCTTCCCTATTTGTATTTATTATGGATACCCATTAGATGCTGCCATGGTAGCAGCTACTCTTCCTGGGGCCCAGCAAAATTAAGGCAGTTGTACAACATTAAAACATTACAAAACATTCACAACAGATTTCACAACACATTAAGTGTGTGCCCCGAGGCCTCCTCATTACACACCACATACCAGAAAATATTATTTACATCATAAACATAGGAATCACCCAAAAATTATTTTATGACTTCTTAAACACTATATTAGGCCCATACATGTTGATGAGTTCATTTAATCAATCAAATGTATTTATGAAGCCCTTATTACATCAGCTGATGTCACAAAGTGATGTACAGAAACCCAGCCTAAACCCCAAACAGCAAGCAATGCAGGTGTAGAAGCACGGTGGCTAGGAAAAACTCCCTAGAAAGGCCAAAACCTAGGAAGAAACCTAGAGAGGAGCCAGGCTATGAAGGGTGGCCAGTCCTCTTCTGGCTGTGCCAGGAAGAGATTATAACAGAACATGGCCAAGATTTTAAAATGTTCATAGATGACCAGCAGGGTCAAATAATAATAATCACATTGGTTGTAGAGGGTGCAACAGGTCAGCATCTCAGGAGTAAATGTCAGTTGGCTTTTCATAGCCGATCATTCAGAGTATCTCTACCGCTCCTGCTATCTCTAGAGTTTTAAACAACAGGTCTGGTAGCATGTCCGGTGAATGGGTCAGGGTTCCATAGCCGCAGGCAGAACAGTTGAAACTGGAGCAGCAGCACGACCAGGTGGACTGGGGACAGCAAGGGGTCATCAGGCCAGGTAGTCCTGAGGCATGGTCCTAGGGCTCAAGTCCTCCGAGAGAGGGAAAGAAAGAGAGAGAGAGAGAGAGAGAGAGAGAGAGAATTAGAGAGAGCATACTTACATTCAAACAGGACACTGGATAAGTCAATATAAATACTCTATCCTAGGAATACCTAGGATAGGATAAAGTAATCCTTCTCACCCCCCTTAAAAGATTTAGATGCACTATTGTAAAGTGGCTGTTCCACTGGATGTCATAAGGTGAACGCACCAATTTGTAAGTCGCTCTGGATAAGAGCGTCTGCTAAATGACTTAAATGTAAATGTAAATGTAACAGACTGACCCTAGCCTCCCGACACAAACTATTGCAGCATAAATACTGGCGACTGAGAATGGAGGGGTCGGGAGACACAGTGGCCCCGTCCGACGATACCCCGGACGGGGCCAAACAGGCAGGATATAACCCCACCCAATTTTCCAAAGCACAGCCCCCACACTACTAGAGGGATATCTCCAACCACCAACTTACCATCCTGAGACAAGGCAGGGTATAGCCCACGAAGATCTCCCCCACGGCACAAACCCAAGGGGGGGCGGCAGTGACAGGAAGATCACGTCAGTGACTCAACCCACTCAAGTGACGCACCCCTCCTAGGGACGGCATGGAAGAGCACCAGTAAGCCTGTGACTCAGCCCCTGTAATAGGGTTTGAGGCAGAGAATCCCAGTGGAGAGATGGGAAACGGCCAGGCAGAGACAGCAAGAGCGGTTAGTTGCTCCAGTGCCTTTCCTTTCACCTTCACACTCCTGGGCCAGACTACACTCAATCATAGGACCAATTGAAGAGATGAGTCTTCAATAAAGAATTAAAGGTTGAGACCGAGTTGAGACTGCGTTTTTCACATGGATAGGTAGACCATTCCATAAAAATGGAGCTCTATAGGAGAAAGCCCTGCCTCCAGCTGTTTGCTTAGAAGTTCTAGGGACAAAAGCATGGATACATTGTTCTGCATAATATTTGGACAGAAAGTTTCAGATTTTGTGGTGATCGATGGTATCAAAAGCAGCACAAAGGTCTAGGAGCACTAGGACAGACGCAGAGCAGATGCTAAGCAGATGCAGATGTAGAGCCGATGGTATCAAAAGCAGCACGAAGGTCTAGGAGCACTAGGACAGATGCAGAGCCTCGGTCTGACACCATTAAAGGGTAATTTACCACCTTCACAAGTGTAGTCTCAGTGCTATGATGGGGTCTATAACCAGACTGAAGCGTTTCGTATACATTGTTTGTCTTCAGGAAGGCAGTGATTTGCTGCAGCTTTTTCAACTTTTTTTGAGCGGAATGGGAGATTCGATATAGGACCATAGTTTTATATATTTTCTGGGTTAAGGTTTGGCTTTTTCAGAGAGGCTCTATTACTGCCACTTTTAGTGAGTTTGGTACACATCCAGTGGATAGAGAGCCGTTTATTATGTTTAACATAGGAGGGCCAAGGACAGGAAGCAGCTCTTTCAGTAGTTTAGTTGGAATAGGGTCCAGTATGCAGCTTGAAGGTTTAGAGGCCATGATTATTTTCATCAATGTGTCAAGAGATATAGTACTAAAATACTTGAGTGTCTCTCTTGTTCCTAGGTCCTGGCAGAGTGTTGTAGACTCAGGACAACTGAGCTTTGGAGAAATACGCAGATTTAAAGAGTAGTCTGTAATTTGCTTTCTAATGATCATGAGCTTTTCATCAAAGAAGTTCATGAATTTATCACTGCTGAAGTGAAAGCCATCCTCTCTTTTGGAATGCTGCTTTTTAGTTAAATTGATACCATCACAAAGCTTTTTTTTTAGGATTGTTCTTATTTCCCTCAATTAAGTTGAAAAAAAAGGATGATCGAGCAGCAATGAGGGCTCTTTCGATACTGCACGGTACTGTCTTTCCAAGCTAGTCAGAAGACTCCTAGTTTGGTGTAGGGCCATTTCCGTTCCAATTTTCTGGAAGCTTGCTTCGGAGCTCGGGTATTTTCTGTATACCAGGGAACTAGTTTCCTATGACAAATGCTTTTTGTTTTTAGGTGTGAGACTGAGTCTAGGGTATTACGCAAGGTTAAATTGAGTTCCTCAGTTAGGTGGTCAACTGATTGTTGTACTCTGACGTCCTTGGGTAGGTGGAGGGAGTCTGGGAGGGCATCAAGGAATGTTTGGGTTATCTGAGAATTTATAGCACATCTTTTGATGATCCTTGGTTGGGTTCTGAGCAGATTCTTTGTTGCGATTGCAAACGTAAGAAAATGGTGGTCTGATAGTCCAGGATTATGAGGAAAAACATTAAGATCCACAACATTTATTCCATGGGACAAAACTAGGTCCAGAGTATGACTATGACAGTGAGTAGGTCCAGAGACATGTTGGACAAAACCCACTGAGTCGATGATGGCTCTGAAAGCCTTTTGGAGTGGGTCTGTGGACTTTTCTATATATTAAAGTCACCATTAAATTGTAATATTATCTGCCATGACTATAAGGTCTGATAGGAATTCAGGGAACCCAATGAGGAATGTTGTTTATGGCTCAGGAGGCCTGTAAACAGTAGCTATAAAAAGTGATTGATTAGGCTGCATAGATTTCATGACTAGAAAGACAAAATTGTCGTTTTTTTTTGTAAATTAAAATTTGCTATCGTAAATGTTAGCAACATTTCCTCCTTTGCGGGATGCGCGGGGGATATGGTCACTAGTGTAACCAGGAGATGAGGCCTCATGTAACACAGTGAATTCATGTTTCATTTTGGCCAATCACATCAAGATTATGATCAGTGATTAGTTAATTGACTGTAACTGCCTTGGTAGTAACTGCCTTCATTCCTGTGCTGTTTATAACTACCTTGGTACTGTAGGTTGACTGAACCTGAACCAGGTTGCAGGCACTGGTTACAGTTTGAATATTTAACAATGGTAAGGATTAACTGAGCTGGGCTTGGGTCATTGATAAGTCATTGTCTCAATGCAGACTTGAAATGTGTGGGCAGAGTCCATTAGCCAAGATGATTTGGATGGACTCTGTCATTCATGTAGAGCATCTTCTGTTTCCAAAAGGTGTCAAAGTTGTCTATAAAAGTGATTCCAACAGAGCTAATGTTATCTTTTAGCCATGTTTAATGCCAGTGGCACTAATGTTTAATGCCAGTGGCATTAAATCCCCTTGGCATTTTTCCTATTTTGTTGCCTTACAACCTGGAATTAAAAAATATTTTTTGGGGTTGGTATCATTTGATTTATACAACATGCCTACCAATTTGAAGATATTTTTTCTTGTGAAATAAGAAATAAGACAAAAAACAGAACTTGAGCATGCATAACTATTCACCCTCCCAAAGTCAATACTTTGTAGAGCCACCTTTTGCCGCAATTACAGCTGCAAGTATCTTGGGGTATGTCTCTATAAGCTTGGCCATCAAGCCACTGGAATTTTTGCCCATTCTTCAAGGCAAAACTGCTCCAGCTCCTTCAAGTTGGATGGGTTCCGCTGGTGTACAGCAATCTTTAAGTCATACCACAGATTCTTAATTGGATTGAGGTCTGGGCTTTGACTAGGCCATTCCAAGACATTTAAATGTTTCCCCTTAAACCACTCAAGTGTTGCTTTAGCAGTATGCTTAGGGTCATTGTCCTGCTGGAAGGTGAACCTCTGTCCCAGTCACAAATCTGGAAGACTGAAACAGGTTTCCCTCAAGAATTTCCCTGTATTTTGCACCATCCATCATTCCTTCAATTCTGACCAGTTTCCCAGTCCCTGCCAATGAAAAACATCCCCACCGCATGATGCTGCCACCACCATGCTTCACTGTAGGGATGTGTTCTCAGGGTGATGAGACGTGTTGGGTTTGCGCCAGACTTATCGTTTTCCTTGATGGCCAAAAAGCTAAATTTTAGTCTCATCTGACCAGAGTACCTTCTTCCATATGCTTGAGGAGTCTCTCACATGCTTTTTATGTGAAACACCAAACATATTTGCTTGTTTTTTCTTTAAGCAATTGCTTTTTTTGCTGGCCTCTCTTCCCTAAAGCCCAGCTCTGTGGAGTGTACGGCTTAAAGTGGTCCTATGGACAGATACACCAATCTCCGCTGTGGAGCTTTGCAGCTCCTTCAGGGTTATCTTTGGTCTCTTTGTTGCCTCTCTGATTAATGCCCTCCTTGCCTTGTCTGTGAGTTTTGGTGGGCAGCCCTCTCTTGGCAGGTTTGCTGTGATGCTATATTCTTTCCATTTTTTAAATAATGGATTTAATGGTGCTCTGTGGGATGTTCAAATTTTCTGATATTTTTTTATAACCCAACCCCGATCTGTAATTCTCCACAACTTTTTTCCTGACCTGTTTGGAGATCTCCTTGGTCTTCATGTTGCCCCTTGCTTAGTGGTGTTGCCGACTCTGGGGCCTTTCAGAACAGGTGTATATATACTGAGATCATGTGACAGATCATTTGACAGATCATGTGACACTTAGATTGCACACAGGTGGACTTCATTTAACTAATTATGTGTCTTCTGAAGGTAATTGGTTGCACCAGATCTTATTTAGGGGCTTCATAGCAAAAATGTATGCACCAGTTTTCAGTTTTTTTTTTTTTTTAGAATTTTTTTAAACAAGTTATTTTTTTTGTTTCACTTCGCCAATTTGGACTATATTATGTATTTCCATTTCATGAAATCCAAATAAAAATCCATTTAAATGACAGGTTGTAGTGCAACAAAATACGAAAAACTCCAAAGGGGATACTTTTGCAAGGCACTGTATTATACACACTTTTGCAAGGCACTGTATTATACACACTTTTGCAAGGCACTGTATTATACACACTTTTGCAAGGCACTGTATTATACACACTTTTGCAAGGCACTGTATTATACAATACAGAGGCACATGGGGTGAGGGTTTGGGTGGAGTTGAATATGGAGGTTAGGAGTTGGGCTGGTAAGGCCTCTAGGTGTGATATGAAAGATGTGGTGGTCTGGAAGGGAGATACAAAAGGAAAAACATTAGGACACATCAACATAAAGGTGCAGACATGACAAAGTTGTGAAATAGTGCTCAGAGAGAAGCATGCTGCTTGTATGGGGAACAGAGGTTTGAAAAAGGCAAGAGAGGTGATGAAGGGAGTGGGAACAGGTATGAAGGAAAGGGGATGTCTAGTCAGTTGCACAACTGAATTAATTCAACAAAAATGTGTCTTCTGCATTTAACCCAACCCCTCTGAATCAGAGAGGTGCGGGGGGCTGCCTTAATCAATGTCCACTTTATCAGCACCCAGGGAGCAGTTGTTTTGGGGGGGTTAACTGCCTTTCTCAAGGGCAGAACGGCAGACTTTTCGACCTTGCCAGCTTGGGGATTCAAACCAGCAACCTTTTGTTTACTGGCACAGCGCTCTTAACTGCTTGGCATGGCCTATGGTAATTGGAAGCAATTGGAGTCCTGTAGGGCTGCCATGACCCTTCACAACAAGACTGACACTCAAATTTCTGGTAAAAAATCTATAAAACTAGTAAAAAAAAAGAAGACATTTTAGCTGTGAAATTGCTCAGCTAATACATGTTTTACTGTAACAGTGTTGGCTCAACAAGATAATACACTGCCCTGCTTAGAGGGCGCGGCAGGGTAGCCTAGTGGTTAGAGCGTTGGACTAGTAACCGGAAGGGTGCAAGTTCAAACCCCCGAGCTGACATCTGTTGTTCTGCCCCTGAACAGGCAGTTAACCCACTGTTCCTAGGCCGTCATTGAAAATAAGAATTTGTTCTTAACTGACTTGCCTAGTAAAATAAATAAAAGAGGGGGGTAGCTGTTGGGCTAGTGGCATGCGCTACCTCCAGAGGTAGTGGTCGAGAAGCTCGCAAGTTTACATTGCAGTAATAATGTGTAGCCGAGGGTATTTTTGTGAAAAGTCTAGTCAGTGTGAAGACCCTCTTAATTGCATAGTGATGAGTATTACTTTCATTTATTTTCAATTGGTTATCTAGTGGACCACATGCCACATTGAGATTAGAAAAGGGTTGGTCACTAAAATAAAAAAATATGGAGGCAAGGTCTATGTGAATCAAAGTATGTGAGTGGAGCTGAGCGGTCTGAAATCCCGCTCATCACTCACTGAGTGATGCTTGCTGCTCCCAGCACCATGTCCTTTCCAACAGCTCCACTAAAAACCACTCTTCACTCAGGAAAAAAAAACTGCCACTCCAAATTAGCTCCATTAATTAAAATCTCAATTTAGCCAACACCCATCTATTTTTTGACTACCTGGACCTAACATTTGGTTTTGTACTGAAATATTGAAACCAAACCATATGAATTGAATTTAAAAAGTATTTTAATAAACAATATGAAAAGGTGACTAACAAGCACTCATCATTTCAAATAACCTACATGTAGTATTATACAGCATATACAGTGGGGCAAAAAAGTATTTAGTCAGCCACCAATTGTGCAAGTTCTCCCACTTAAAAAGATGAGAGAGGCCTGTGACATTTTTACAGGCCACACATCATCTCATCCACCAGACTTCTCTCTGCCATCAACTAGCTGATTTGTCCAGAAAACAAGCTAATCATGTTTCAGTTTGGAGCTGTTTTAACACTACTATCTCCTCTACTCCCTGGGAGGATCTTCAAGGCATATTGCCGTTTTGAATTTCTGCCGACCAAGGTGAATGAAGTGTTAATTTCTGCTTAAAAGAACAAAGGCCCTGGTCCTGATCGGGTTAGGGTTGATTGTGAGTTGTCCAGAGGCACTCATTAAATGCAGGCCAAGCAAGAGGAGGAGGGTCATCCTTCTTGTTTGACCCTAATGTCTCTCTAACACACTCTAACATGTCCTGGGAGAGATGTTTTACAGGAGGCTAGCGGGAAACCTTACTTCAGTAATAACACAGTATCATAGAACACACACAAACGCACAAGGAGAGAAATCCTAGATCACTAATAACACACTACTTCATTCCCTCTCCTGTGGGATGACAGGAGTTATTTTACACAGCATAAGCAAAACAAGAGAGAAAGTTCACATTATACCGACTGAAAATTAGACGATAACCTGTTTATGTCCTGCTGTGTTTGGTTGTTTTTGCACGTTCAGGGAACACTCTTCCTTGGGTTACAGAACAGATCCCTTCTGTGTGGGCTCTCTGTATTCCCCTGGCTGCTGCATTGCTAGCTCATCTATTGCCTCTTATTGTATTAAACACAGGCGCTGGACCACTTAAGATGCTGATGGAGCCCAATCTGACACTGCCAATAGCAGCACTAAGAAACCATCTTATGTTAAGGAGACTCTCAAGTTGGGCCCTTCACTTAAGATTTCCTTAGTGCTGTTATTGAAACTATCTGTCTGGGCTCTGTCATGATATGTGGTTCCGTATGGCTCAATTGGTAGAGTATGGTGCTTGCAATGCCAGGGTAGTGTGTTTGATTCCTGGGACCACCCATATGTAAAATGTATGCGTGCCTGACTGGAAGTTTCTGTGGATATAACTTTGTGCCCCTGGATTTATCCAATGTTGTTGAATGTGCTTTAAATATGCTATTGTAATAGCAATGGTTAGAAGGGAGTCGTGGCTTCAGTTACCACAAAAATGTCACCTCAACATTGCTGCATCAACATGCCTTTCACCAAAGCCATACACAGTATTTATTTTATACCTAATTTCAACATTATGAAATCACCTGTCTTTAACTGGTATTAAAAGTTGATATTGCTCAGTCTAATTGTGTGTCTAGTCACTGGGTGATTCCAAATTTCATTCAAAATAATTTATAGGAATTTGAGTCAGTGTTATACAATGCTAAAATCAAAACCATACCGTGATAAAGTTCAGTGAATAATGTGAATTTGGCCTTCATTCATTCCACCTGCAGTAGTGTTCCATGTGTGCTCTTTGCCCATTTGCTTATGAGTATATGACTGCGTTTAGACAGCAGCCCAATTCTGATATTTTTTTTTCACTAATTGGTATTTTTTGAACAATCACATCAGATCTTTTCAAATCAGATCTTTTTCAGAGCTGATTGGTCGAAAGACCAATTACTGAGAAAAAAATATCTGAATTGGGCTGCCTGTCTAAACGCAGCCCTCGAGATGCCTCTGTTTTGGGGTCTGTCTGTATTTTGGTTGAGGACACAATGTCGGTTTTATGTAACAACTGCACCACCATGTGGAAAAGTATGAAATGGCAAGCAAGTATAAAAAATGTTTTTTTAAATCCTAAAACACGCACACACCAGAAGTTATGGCTTCATAACAGGATGATAGAACTCTTTAAGATGTTGCAGCACAGAGTACAGGAGAAATAGTCAAGGGCCGATAGGAAAGTGCTAATATCACCCTAAAATACCGTCCCGACTGATTATCGGTCGATCTCTAGTTGGCAGCACTTTTTACTGTATTTTATTGTTCCTTATTCTTTACATATAGGTGTGAAGATATGAAAACTATTTCCACTACATAGCAACAGTGCAACCAATGGGGGTGGGGAGGAAAAGAGAATGAATGATTTGTTATTTAGCCATCAAAGAACAATATTTTAGTTCACACATGCAAGAGTACATGTACACAATCCAAAATTGATCCAATACCTTTATCCTTTCTCGTGAGAACAGCATCTCTACTTCTTAATGTATTCTTACCAGTGGCGATCTTAGCATGTAAATCTTGGTGGGACAAAAAAAAAAAAAAAGTGGGATGCATGCCAGAAAAGCCCTACACAACACATCACAACACTAAACAATACATTAATTGCACTTTAACGGTAACAAACGGTGCCCACAAACTGTTAGGGCCTATATAAAGCTGTCCCAACATCTTACCGCTGCTACACCTGGCTATCAGCGGAGCCTTATCTGGCAGCGAAACAGTTAATTCAGTCTCATTTACTGCCTTTTAAAAATACATAGCTGATATGGCTGACTTGCTTAAACCAATGAGGTTTCTAATGACAATTGATATGTACAAAATATGGCATAAGGGGATGACAAGCGGATAAGAGGCAATCCTTAATTTCAATAAAGACATTAATGAGTGTGCTAGGACGGAAGTAACGTTAGTCAATATAACTATTTGTTTAGCACTTTTGAAATGTACAGTGACAGGATTCAGAACATGGGCCATTCTAACAGTGTTCTCCCTGTACCCCAAGTCAGAACCGTAAGATAAATAAAGGGGGCATAAAAGCAGAAAATGAAAGCTCTTACAATATTAATTTCTCTAAAACAGGTTATAGGCTACAGCAGAACATTCAGAATGGTAGGCAAAATGAAGAGGGGTAAATAGACCAAATTATTAGGGTGAGGCACATGGGCTACTAACATCTTACTACACAATATACAGTTGAAGTCGGAAGTTTACATACACTTAGGTTGGAGTCATTAAAACTCGTTTTTCATCCACTCCAAAAATGTCTTGTTAAAAACTATAGTTTTGGCAAGTCGGTTGGGACATCTACTTTGTGCATGACACAAGTAATTATCCAACAATTGTTTACAGACAGATTATTTCACTTAAATCACAATTCCAGTGGGTCAGAAGTTTACATACACTAAGTTGACTGCCTTTAAACAGCTTGGAAAATTCCAGACAATGTCATGGCTTTAAAGGCTTCTTATAGGCTAATTGACATCATTTGAGTCAAATGGAGGTGTCCCTGTGGATGTATTTCAAGGCCTACCTTCAAACTCAGTACCTCTTTGCTTGACATCAAGGGAAAATCAAAAGAAATCAGCCAAACTTATAGACCTCCACAAGTCTGGTTCATCCTTGGGAGCAATTTCCAAAGACCTGAAGGTACCACGTTCATCTGTCCAAACAATAGTAAGCAAGTACAAACACCATGGGACCACGCAGCAGTCAACCCGCTCAGGAAGGAGACGAGAGAGAGGAACATACTTTGGTGCAAAAAAGTGCAAATCAATCCCAGAACAACAGCAAAGGACCTCATGAAGATGCTGGGGGAAACATGTTCAAAAGTATCTACATCCACAGTAAAACGAGTCATATATCAACATAACCTGAAAGGCCGCTTACCTCTGCTCCAAAACTGCCATAAAAAAGCCAGACTACGGTTTGCAACTGCACATCGGGACAAATATGGTACTTTCTGGAAAAATATCCTTTGGTCTGATTAAACAAAAATAGAACTGTTTGACCATAATGACCATCGTTATGTTTGGAGGAAAAAGGGAGAGGCTTGCAAGCCGAAGACCACCATCCCAACCGTGAAGCACGGGGGTGGCAGCATCATGTTGTGGTAGTGCTTTGCTGCAGGAGGGACTGGTGCACTTCACAAAATAGATGGCATCATGAGGAAGGAATATTATGTGGATATATTGAAGAAACATCTCAAGACATCAGTCAGGAAGCTAAAGCTTGATCGCAAATGGGTCTGCCAAATGGACAATGACCCCAAGCATACTTCAAAAGTTGTGGCAATATGGTTTAAGGACAACAAAGTCAAAGTATTGGAGTGGCCATCAGAAAGCCCTGACCTTAATTCTATAGACAATTTGTGGGTAGAACAGAAAAAGTGTGTGCAAGCAAGGAGGCCTATAAATCTGACTCAAGTTACACCAGCTCTGTCAGGAGGAATGGGCCAAAATTCACCCAACATATTGTGGGAAGCTTGTGGAAGGCTACCCGAAACGTTTGACCCAAGTTAAATAATTTAAAGGCATTTCTACCAAATACACTTAATTAGTATGTAAACTTCTGACCCACGGGGAATGTGATTCAAGAAATAAAAAGAAATGTGATTTTCTGGATTTTTTTTCTTCTCATTTTGTCTGTCATAGTTGAAGTGTACCTATGATGAAAATTACAGGCCTCTCTCATCTTTTTAAGTGGGAGAACTTTCACAATTGGTGGCTGACTAAATACTTTTTTGCCCCACTGTATCTCCCTGGCATATTACATAATTTATGCAGCAGCATACAATACATTTTTGGACTCACCTTGTTGTGCTGTGCTCCCTTGAACAGGAAGGTGACACGGCAGTCCTTGGTGGGAAAATGTTGTTATCAAAGTCTGGCATTCTCTGGATTTATGATCCTTTCAAAACAACTGGAGGCTGGATTTACAATTCCGAGTTCGTTGACCGTTCAAAACATATTTTCCCAGTTGGAGCTTGATAATTCCCAGTTGTTTTGAACTCACCGAAGTGAAGTCAAGTTTTCACAGTTCCGAGTTAGTCGTTTTGAGCGTGGCAAAAATCATGCTTCATTGACAGCATGGCTAATGTTAAATGTTTATAATTTTAAACTTTGAAAAGAGCCCCTTAATCCCAGATTTGGGACCACACAGCCAGTCACTGATTCCTTCCAAACCACTCGTTGAATTTACGATTCCCAACTTGTGTAATGTTTATGTCCAATGGCCTTTGAGCACCCAATATGTTTTATCTATAACTTCTCTTCATATGACAAGGATTAAAAAGGATTTGCCAGTAGATTGTCGACTTGATTCATGATGATGACTATTAGCTAAGATTGTGAAAGTATTACCTTTATTTAAAGTCAGTTAAGAACAGATTCTTATTTTCAATGACAGCCTAGGAACAGTGGGTTAAATGCCTGTTCAGGGGCAGAATGACCTTGTCAGCTTGGGGGTTTGAACTTGCAACCTTCCAGTTACTAGTCCAACACTCTAACCACTAGGCTACCCTGCCACCTTAGTATGTTGACATGATCAGTCCAATCAAAGCTACTTTACATATAACATGATTTAAAGTAATTTTATGTGGCCAATGACCTTGAGCCTTCTTGGATGGGCACTTCTAATATAACACCCGAAGGGAGAGAATTTTCAAGGTCTTCTCTTACACTTGGCAGTGATGTAGTCCCCATGAGTGACAGAACACTGAGCCAATCACGGCGCAACGCTCCGTATTTGAAAGCACTGAACTAGGCTGAAACACCTGCATTTGGAGCCGCCTTAAGAAAACAAAAAAGAAAACAAAGGAGAGAGACCATGTTTGTATGTGGCTTTATTAACTCTGATATATTATTTTTTACATTGTTTGCAAATTGTTATGTGACACATATTAATGCAAAAATAACATGTTAGATTGTTGAAGAGAGGGAAAGATTGAAGTGTAGGGTCATTGAGGTTGGATGGGATTTTGGGGATGGGGCCAGGGTCTATAAGATGTTAGTATGGCTCTTTTTTATTTTCTCAGAAGTACTGAGTTAGGTAGGAGGATTTTGAAATTTGGAGCCAATGTTGTAAACCGTGAACGATCACACACTCCAGTAAAGTAGGTAGCAGCATGCACCTTTAATGTTTGTTTGCGGACCGCCATTATCATTACTGAATAAAAATATAAACGCAACATGCAACAATTTGAAATCAGTCAATTGAAATTAACATAACATTTTCTGACAAAAGCTCTGGTTGACATAACTGCAATCAGCATGCCAATTGCACACTCCATCAAAATTTGAAACATCTGTAGCATTGTGTTTTGTGACAAAACTGCATGTTTTAAGATGCCTTTTAGTGTCCCCAGCACAAGGTACACCTGTGTAATGATCATGCTGTTTACTCAGCTTCTTGATATGCCACACCTGTCAGGTGGATTAATTATCTTGGCAAAGGAGAAATGCTCACTAACAGGGATGTAAACATTTGTGCACAAAGTTTGAAAGAAATAAGCTTTTTGTACGTATGGAACATTTCTGGTATCTTTTATTTCAGCTCATGAAACATGGGACCAACACTTTACACATTGCATTTATAATTTTTTCTTCAGTATAAGTTGTCGAGTCAAATATACTGTATCCATTTTAAGTCTACATTTAGCAAAAATGAATTCTCTTACACATTTTGGGCAGTTAGCTGGCTAACTCATTGGAACAGCGCCCAGTTATGGTGTTCTCATTCATAGGTTCGGTTTGCTCCAAGCAGAACTCGGCTAGGCGAAGTGAACAGCTGCGCTCGCATATTCCGTTAGAATACATTCATTTGAAAAACGAGAATAAAGGTGGCAATATTACTTTTTGTCACTCTTAAGACGCCATAGCCAGTACATTCCTCAAATTAGTCCGAATGAATCTAAGATAACTCAAATGTGTAATTAATTTTCCAGAGGTCTTAGTTGCGCAACTTTTCATCCAAGATGATCGGTACAGTATATCTCAAGTGAAAAAATGTCCATGAACTAGTAGTCTGCAATTGAATGACAACACACTTCATTGAAGACTCCCTACTGTTGACCAATAACAGACGAAGGGGCATAGACTTCGGCTAGCAAACTTCAGCTTGCCACAAGAAAAATTTGGTTGAACAGTCGGAAAAAAAACATGCCGAATGCTGCTGAACACCAAAAACAATTGTCATATATGCAAACTGTTTAACGTTGGGTGACAAAAATAACCAGAGGGGTCACAGTCAGCGAACGGTTCTAAAAACAGAAATAACTTCAAATCGAGTGCAAACAAAAATAGAAAACAAGTGCAAATAGTAAAATGAATTAATAGAACTGCCTCAGTTTCTGTAGATAGGATTTGTCTTTTGCATTGTGAAACAAAGTGCATGAAAAAAAACTAATAATGTAACGTTTCTTCACTTGAAGTGATTTACCTGAGAAAAAACACGCAGACAGTTGGGTTAATGGCACCCTATTCTCTGGTCAAAAGGGAATAGGGCGCCATTTTGGATTCAGCTTTAGTCTAGAGTCTAGATGACAGTTGGCCTAGACCGGTACAATTATATATAGATGCAGCCGGGTTGTCTTCCGTTGCAGTCTTCTTCTCTGGTTTCTCTCAGTCTCCTCTCCCTTCATTCTTCACCTTTCTCCTCCATCTCTGAATCTTTCTCTAAATTGCCCCTCTCCTCAGTCTCTCCTTCAGTCGGTCCTTTCCTTCCCTCCTCCACTGCTGCTGCTTCCCTTTTTTCTGTGACCCTCTCCTCCGCCTTGACTACTGTCCATTTTTCCTCCATCTTTCGTTCCTCACCGGACTCCTCTAAAGTAATTTCCATCAGCTCCTCTTCCTCCTCTTCCAACTCATCCATCTTCAGCAACTTCTCATCCCCTTCTAGAATCTCCTTCTCCATGGCAAAGTATTTTTCTGGCATCTCTCCTCTTTCATCCTCCATGGCCAAAGCCTTTTCTGCAATCCTCTCCCCCTTATCCTCCTCTTCTCCTTTCACCACTTTCCCCTCTTCATCCTCCATGGACAAAGCATTTTCTGCAATCCTCTCCTCCTTATCCTCCTCTTCTCCTTTCACCACTTTCCCCTCTTCACCCTCCATGGCCAAGTATTTTTCCGGTGTCTCTCGTCTTTCATCCTCCATGGACAAAGCATTTTCTGCAATCCTCTCCTCGTCTTCTCCTTTTCCTTCCAACTCCATGACTGTCTCCTCATCCTCTCTCTCCTCTTCTCTCTCCCTGTGGGAGTGTTTGCTCTCCTGGCTGCTGCTCACTGCGTCCTCAGGCAGAGGCTGCCAGTAGTCATACAGTTTACCCTGGAGGTAACAGAAACATTGCATTACTATAAAACACATCACACTGCTATCAAACATGAATTACTACAGCTTACCCTGGAGGGAGGGAACATACATTATTAGAGCAGTTTCTCTCTGCAATGATAAATAAACAGAATTAAACCAAACACAGCTCTGCGATACCATAGTTTACCCTGGCAGTACTTCCTAGCAGTATATAAACTCAGCAAAAAAAAAGAAACATCCTCCCACTGTCAAGTATTTTGGCTGCGTTTATTTTCAGCAAACTTAACATGTGTAAATATTTGTACGAACATAAGATACAACAACTGAGACATAAACTGACAAGTTCCATAGACATGTGACTAACCTGAAATTGGATAATGTGTCCCTGAACAAAGGGGGGGGGTCAAAATCAAAAGTAACAGTCAGTATCTTGTGTGGCCACGAGCTGCATTAAGTACTACAGCGCATCTCCTCCTCATGGACTGCACCAGATTGGCCAGTTCTTGCTGTGAGATGTTACCCCACTCTCCCACCAAGGAACCTGCAAGTTCCCGGACATTTCTGGGGGGAATGGCCCTAGCCCAGAATGAGCAGTATGGCTGGTTGCATTGTCATGCTGGAGGGTCATGTCAGGATGAGCCTGCAGGAAGGGTACCACATCAGGGAGGAGGATGTTTTCCCTGTAACGCACAGCGTTGAGATTGCCTGCAATGACAACAAGCTCAGTCCGATGATGCTGTGAAACACCTCTCCATACCATGACGGACCCTCCACCTCGATCCCGCTCCAGAGTACAGGCCTCAGAGTGAAGCTCATTTCTTTGACGATAAATGCGAATCCGACCATCACTCCTGGTGAGACCAAACCGCGACTATTCAGTGAAGAGCACTTTGTGCCAGTCCTGTCTGGTCCAGCGACGGTGGGTTTGTGCCCATAGGCGACGTTGTTGCCGGTGATGTGTGGTGAGGACCTGCCTTACAACAGGCCTACAAGCTCTCAGTCCAGCCTCTCTCAGCCTATTGCGGACAGTCTGAGCACTGATGGAGGGATTGTATGTTCCTGGTGTAACTCGGGTTGTTGTTGTTGCCATCCTGTAACTGTCCCGCAGCTGTGATGTTTGCATGTACTGATCCTGTGCAGGTGTTGTTACACGTGGTCTGCCACTGCGAGGACGATCAGCTGTCCATCCTGTCTCCCTTTAGCGCTGTCTAAGGCGTCTCACAGTACGGACATTGCAATTTATTGCCCTGGCCACATCTGCAGTCCTCATGCCTCCTTGCAGCATGCCTAAGGCACGTTCACACATATGAGCAGAGACCCTGGGCATCTTTCTTTTGGTGATTTTCAGAGTCAGTAGAAAGGCCTCTTTAATGTCCTAAGTTTCCATAACTGTGACATTAATTGCCTACTGTCTAAACTGTTATGTCTTAATGACCGTTCCCACGCATCGCGCCGACAGAAACAAACATCTTTCTGGTAAGAAGAGTGGCGGGGGCGTATGCCTCATGACGAACGAGACATGGTGTGATGAAGGAAACATACAGGAACTCAAATCCTTCTGTTCACCTGATTTAGAATTCCTCACAATCAAATGTAGACCGCATTATCTTCCAAGAGAATTCTCTTCGATTATAATCACAGCCGTATATATCCCCCCCAAGCAGACACATCGATGGCTCTGAACGAACTTTATTTAACTCTTTGCAAACTGGAAACCATTTATCCGGAGGCTGCATTCATTGTAGCTGGGGATTTTAACAAAGCTAATCTGAAAACAAGACTCCCTAAATTTTATCAGCATATCGATTGCGCAACCAGGGGTGGTAAAACCTTGGATCATTGTTACTCTAACTTCCGCGACGCATATAAGGCCCTGCCCCGCCCCCCTTTCGGAAAAGCTGACCACGACTCCATTTTGTTGATCCCTGCCTACAGGCAGAAACTTAAACAAGAGGCTCCCACGCTGAGGTCTGTCCAACGCTGGTCAGACCAAGCTGACTCCACACTCCAAGACTGCTTCCATCACGTGGACTGGGACATGTTTCGTATTGCGTCAGATAAAAATATTGACGAATACGCTGATTCGGTGTGCGAGTTCATTAGAACGTGCGTTGAAGATGTCGTTCCCATAGCAACGATAAAAACATTCCCTAACCAGAAACCGTGGATTGATGGCAGCATTCGCGTGAAACTGAAAGCGTGAACCACTGCTTTTAATCAGGGCAAGGTGTCTGGCAACATGACCGAATACAAACAGTGCAGCTATTCCCTCCGCAAGGCTATTAAACAAGCTAAGCGTCAGTACAGAGACAAAGTAGAATCTCAATTCAACGGCTCAGACACAAGAGGCATGTGGCAGGGTCTACAGTCAATCACGGACTACAAGAAGAAACCCAGCCCAGTCACGGACCAGGATGTCTTGCTCCCAGGCAGACTAAATAACTTTTTGCCCGCTTTGAGGACAATACAGTGCCACTGACACGGCCTGCAACGAAAACATGCGGTCTCTCCTTCACTGCAGCCGAGGTGAGTAAGACATTTAAACGTGTTAACCCTCGCAAGGTTGCAGGCCCAGACGGCATCCCCAGCCGCGCCCTCAGAGCATGCGCAGACCAGCTGGCCGGTGTGTTTACGGACATATTCAATCAATCCCTATACCAGTCTGCTGTTCCCACATGCTTCAAGAGGGCCACCATTGTTCCTGTTCCCAAGAAAGCTAAGGTAACTGAGCTAAACGACTACCGCCCCGTAGCACTCACTTCCGTCATCATGAAGTGCTTTGAGAGACTAGTCAAGGACCATATCACCTCCACCCTACCGGACACCCTAGACCCACTCCAATTTGCTTACCGCCCAAAAAGGTCCACAGACGATGCAATCTCAACCACACTGCACACTGCCCTAACCCACCTGGACAAGAGGAATACCTATGTGAGAATGCTGTTCATCGACTACAGCTCGGCATTCAACACCATAGTACCCTCCAAGCTCGTCATCAAGCTCGAGACCCTGGGTCTCGACCCCGCCCTGTGCAACTGGGTACTGGACTTCCTGACGGGCCGCCCCCAGGTGGTGAGGGTAGGCAACAACATCTCCTCCCGCTGATCCTCAACACGGGGCCCCACAAGGGTGCGTTCTGAGCCCTCTCCTGTACTCCCTGTTCACCCACGACTGCGTGGCCACGCACGCCTCCAACTCAATCATCAAGTTTGCGGACGACACAACAGTGGTAGGCTTGATTACCAACAACGACGAGACGGCCTACAGGGAGGAGGTGAGGGCCCTCGGAGTGTGGTGTCAGGAAAATAACCTCACACTCAACGTCAACAAAACTAAGGAGATGATTGTGGACTTCAGGAAACAGCAGAGGGAACACCCCCCTATCCACATCGATGGAACAGTAGTGGAGAGGGTAGCAAGTTTTAAGTTCCTCGGCATACACATCACAGACAAACTGAATTGGTCCACTCACACTGACAGCGTCGTGAAGAAGGAGCAGCAGCGCCTCTTCAACCTCAGGAGGCTGAAGAAATTCGGCTTGTCACCAAAAGCACTCACAAACTTCTACAGATGCACAATCGAGAGCATCCTGGCGGGCTGTATCACCGCCTGGTACGGCAACTGCGCCGCCCTCAACCGTAAGGCTCTCCAGAGGGTAGTGAGGTCTGCACAATGCATCACCGGGGGCAAACTACCTGCCCTCCAGGACACCTACACCACCCGATGTTACAGGAAGGCCATAAAGATCATCAAGGACATCAACCACCGGAACCACTGCCTGTTCACCCCGCTATCATCCAGAAGGCGAGGTCAGTACAGGTGCATCAAAGCTGGGACCGAGAGACTGAAAAACAGCTTCTATCTCAAGGCCATCAGACTGTTAAACAGCCACCACTAACATTGAGTGGCTGCTGCCAACACACTGTCATTGACACTGACCCAACTCCAGCCACTTTAATAATGGGATTTGATGGGAAATGATGTAAATATATCACTAGCCACTTTAAACAATGCTACCTTATATAATGTTACTTACCCTACATTATTCATCTCATATGCATACGTATATACTGTACTCTACATCATCGACTGCATCCTTATGTAATACATGTATCACTAGCCACTTTAACTATGCCACTTTGTTTACTTTGTCTACATACTCATCTCATTTGTATATACTGTACTCGATACCATCTACTGTATGCTGCTCTGTACCATCACTCATTCATATATCCTTATGTACATATTCTTTATCCCCTTACACTGTGTATAAGACAGTAGTTTTGGAATTGTTAGTTAGAATACTTGTTGGTTATCACTGCATTGTCGGAACTAGAAGCACAAGCATTTCGCTACACTCGCATTAACATCTGCTAACCATGTGTATGTGACAAATAAAATTTGATTTGATTTGACAGGTGTATGTATGTTCATTAATTGTTTATGGTTCATTGAACAAGCATGGAAAACAATCTTTTTCAACCCTTTACAAATGAAGATTTGTGAAGTGATTTGGATTTTTACAAATTTTCTTTGAAGGACAGGGTCCTGAAAAAGGGATGTTTCTTTTCTTGCTGAGTTTAGAACACTTCTAGCTATGTCTTTATGTACTGTAGTTATGCCATGGTCTACCTGGAGAGGCCTGGTTCTCTGGACCAGCACCTGCCACTTGGTGTAGATCCTGGCTACAAAGTCTTTCACCTGGAGAGGGGGAGGGAGAAAGAAAGACGAGAAAGAGTGGAGAGAGAGGAAGTGAGCGAAGGGGGGTTAAGAGCAGTTTAACCAGAGAGATCATATCATTAATGCATTTATGTGGGTTACAGATCCATTGAAATGTCTATATGGAAGGAGTGACCACATACCTTACTCCTGTACAGCATCTTCTCACTCTCCCTGATGTCACACTTGATGTGTTTCTCCAGCTCAGCACATAGCAACAACAACTGGTTCTTCTGCTCCGGAGGGAAGAACTCAAAGTTGGTGGCTTCGTTAGCCAGGGCCAGGAGGCTGTAGCAGAGGTAGTAAGCCTGAAAACAACATGTTCATTAGGCATCAAGCAGAAGTACACTGACTGAACCGGGGAGGGACTACTTGGATTATTGGTCCCAATAAAAAAATATTTTTGTTGAAATCACTGTTCATTGTCTGCCCTAATGAACAAAACCCTAGTACTCCTGATTTACATGAACAACAGGGGTATACTAATTAGGAACCAGAAGGAAGCAAACAAACCTAAGCTGGGAGTGACTAGCTGCTGCACTTGTCCAATAAGAAACGTGTTTTGTTGCATAAACATTTTCTGTTGCAAAATGACCCTTATATACCCTGGTAAATAACCCTTTGCTGACCTGCTGGTCCAGAGAGGCACAGTCCTCTTCCTCCTCTTCCCTCTCTCTGTGTGCGTTTTGACTCCTCCTGAAGGTGGCCAGGCCCCGGAGGAGTGAGGATGGGCGCATGCGGGGGAGGTACCGACGCAGGTCTGACAGCTGGAACTCTGTATTGGAGGGCCTGTAAGTGCATCTGATGTTCAGCAGCTTGGAGATGGCCGACACACTGAGGTGTCTCCTGAGTTGCTTGCCGCGAATGTTGTCTGGCAGTAGCTGGACCAACCAGCGCAGGTTGTGGTGGTCATCACTCAGGTCAATCAGCGACATGCAGATCCTGGGCAGCTACAGGATGAAACAGGACATAGATCAACATGAGACAGCAGAAAAAACACACACAAAAGTGACATGAGTTTACCTAGCGAAGGAAAGAAAGGTCAACCTAGAGAAAGAAGAACAACATTTTGACATTGTCTTGGTTTAGGAGGGGAATTCCCTTTTCAACCTCATGTATTAAATCGCCAGTGTCTACTTTTGTCAAAATGGTGCATGTCTACATTCAGCAGCGAAAAAGATCAGGTCCTAAACAAGTCCTCGAAGACATGATCATAGAGTAGGATTTTTAAAAATGTCAGCGTCCGAAATCGGTCTTGCCTACTACTTACGGAAACTACATGCTGTGTATCATACAACACAGGCTATCATACAACACTTACATCGTACTGTGGAGTTAAATTGAAAGCAGTAAGCAACACATAACATACGAGGCTCATTCATTCTGAGAATGAGTCAAATGTGCAATTGCATTCGATTCCCGCCATTTGTTCATTTAGGTATAGCGCGTCATCCTGTGATTATCAGCTGTTGTCAGCTTACCTTTATTAAACTAAGCAAGTCAGTTAAGAACAAATTCTTATTTACAATGATGGCCTAGGAACAGTGGGATAATTGCCTTGTTCAGGGGAAGAACATTTTTACCTTGTCAGCTCAGGGATTCGATCCAGCAACCTTTTGGTTACTGGCCCAACGCTCTAACCACTAGACTACCTGCCGTCCCAATCACACGTGGGTCTGGAAATAATTATATTCCTCCATATTGTGCTCCAAATTCTATTAGATGAAAAGCCGAAATGAGTATGACATCCTGGAATTTAAAGTACTCAAACATCTAAATTTGACATACGATAAAAACATTACATTTTTGCATTCCCAAAATGCCTACTATTTATAACGGAAGTACGAGTATTCGCTGAACTTCAGCGATACCGATTGAATAGAAATCTTTATCTTTACAAAACAGATGTGATGTTTTCACATGTATGGTGCTGGAAATAATGAATTACATTTTGGAAAGTGGTGGAATTGCCCTTTAAGTATTGTTGCGCTTAATTAGACGGCGGACACAGGCAAGTCGGAGATTAAGTTTGAAAGGCTGAGGCGGGGACTGAACCCACAACCATCGGGGTTATACATGACTGTTTTCTACTGGACCACGCAGGAGAAAGAAATGAAAGGTTGACTGACCATGACGTCCCAGTCCCTGATGCTGCTGATCAGGTTGCGCAGTAGAGAGCGGAGGTGCTCAGTGGGCTGGAGGGTGAGCTGTGTGTCCAAGCCCACTCTGCTCACCACCGTCAGGAGTAACAACAGTTCTCCGTCACTGTAGGCCCGCGGGCACAACGACGTACATTGAGACAGGTACTTGATGACGCTATCAAAGTTGTGTTCAGGGAAAGTGCTGAGCTCCTGCTTACTGGACAGGCTCTCTGTGCTGATCTGGAAGCCCTCTCTACACAGACAAACACACAGGTAGTTATTATCAGTCTATCATCACATTTTTATGAACAAAATTTATATTGACACATGCTTACAGCAGGTCTCCTTCAGTGAAGGGGGGTTGTAGGTTCTCCAGGGGGAACAGGGTGACGAAGGGAACCCCCATGTTCATGAAGACCAGGGTCACGTCTCCAACACTGGGCACCCACACCTCAAAGCGCTCATTCTTATTCAGCATCATGTGTTCAGCAGCGGAGCAGGCAATATCTTTAAGGGCCTTTAGTACCTGATGACAGGTCAGCTTGTCTGAGTGGACTGACACCATCTACAGGAGGGAGGGAGAGATAGATAGTCAGAAGTCTTTCTTTAATAAGCCATCCTCATTTGATTAACCCCCCTCCCCTAAAAACACATTGCATACCACGAGAGAGAGAAAGACAGATCCATCCATTGGCACATTTAATTCAAGCAATTATTCAAACAAATCTATTTGTAAAAGGGGGTGTGGAATAGTACCTGGAAGAGCCACCGGGCCACCTGGGGAGGGCAGGGGGAGGAGCGGTAGGCTCTCTGGATCAGCTCGGAACTGACATGGGACCTGAACTGGTCTGGAGTGGACCTGCGAGATACCAAGGGGGAGGGAGAGAGAAAATGAGGGTGATGGGAGCAAGAGAGGTTAGAACTAAACATTGAACTGCCTCTCTTTCAGCCTGTTCACTCACACAAAAAGTCTTACCAGAGTAGTGTTTTCTGTGCGGTGTCTCGAGGGGAGACGTTACAGTGTCTCAGCTGCAGTGTGTGTTGGCTGAAAAGACGGCCAAAGTTGTCCAGGCTAAACATCGCTTCGCCGGGGTGCAGGTCTCGGATGGCACTGGACACCACCGAGAAACGCTGCAGGAACTCCCTGGGCGGAGAAGAATGTGGAATTGTGGTCATTTCACCCTTTCCCAGTGGTCTCCAAACTGTTGTTGTCGTGCCTCCTCTGTTGTTACTTTTGTTTGTGTGAAATGGCCTCTTCTATGTTCTCGGTGCTCTCCTACTCTGCATTTAAGTGTGTGTGTGTTAAGCGTATGTGCTGTTACCTCTGCTGGTGGGAGATGGCCGCCTCCATGTTCTCTGCGCTCTCATCCTCCTCCTCCTCCTCCGCCAGTCTCAGCAGGTTCTCCTCACAGGACAGACGCAGCTTGGTCTCCATCTCCTTAGACCTTAGGGGAATAACCATGACATTGCACACATTATGACATAGTACGCATACGATATGACATATAAGTCTTGTTGAAGCAATGCAGAGACCTCTACATCTCCTTAAACAAGGGGGGTGGGGGGGTGGAGACAAGGGCAGAACAATGTCATGTCACGTTGTCATTTTAAAGCAATGCAGTGATTTTGCCATCACCTTGACCCACATGGAGAAAATAGCACCAATAATAGTCAGGTATGATAAAGCAATACCTTTGAATGCTCTCCTTTTCCTTCAGCATCTCGTCCAGGTTGTTCCTGTAACTCGCGGGTTTGGCTTTAGACGCCACAGGCTGCCAGAGAGAACACACAAACGTCATCACCTCATTTAGACCGAGTTCATACTAGTGTAACACACTGTAATATTGTTAGTGACGACTTGGGATATGTAGTCCACTATTTTTCTGCACCTCTACTGTAGGTTAACGAAACACAACCAAACGACATGCTAGAAAGTAGCTGCTACATTGTTGCTATACTGCACATTTAAGCCTACTTCAAAACTGGAAAATTACAATGAGTAAATACACATTTAAACAATAATCTTGAGTCCCAAATGGCACCCCATTCCCCACATAGAGCATTACTTTTGACCAGGGTCCATAGGGACACCATTTGGAACACAGCCCTAAGAAAGTAGCATTTTACCAGCTGGCTGTGGTGTCGGGGCCCAACAGGGGTGCTGGGTGCAGTGAAGGTTCCTTTCTCTGGGGTGTCTGGGGGGCGGGCGGTACGGTCCAGGATCTGCTGCAGGGATGGCAGCTCGTCCTCACTGCTGCTGCTGCTGCTGGCCTGAGATAGCTCCAACTCTAGACCCAGGTCGAGGCCTAGGCCCAGCTCCACATCCAGAGGGTCCTCCTCCAGAAATATCAGACTTTTCTGGGGATTGTCCATCTTGCTTCTTTTTTCTCCTTCCTCGAGGAATGATAAACTCTTCTGGTCTCCTTCCTTCCTCTTTTCACCCTCCTTTCCTTTTCGGTCCAATCGTGAGGTGGGAGAAGTGAGGAAGGGAGAGCTGGTGCTGGCTTTGAAGTCTGCAGTCCCCATGTTAAACGACTCGTCCTTACACAAGGATGAGGACTTTGCGGAGGCTGAGAGGGGGATAGTTTTCAGGGCGGAAGACTCATTCTTGAGGTTGGCATGCTCATCCATAGGTGACGCCAAGCCCGCTGAAGGAATACCAGGAGATCTGGGTCCTGCCTCTGTCTTAACAGACTCATCCGCAAACCGTCTCACAGCGGGAAAAGTAGGACTCGTTTTCAGTTTGGATGCGACATCCTCCATCGTAACAGACTCAACCTTAGGGGATGATGGCTTCCCTGAGGAAGTGCAGGTGATGGTCCTGTACGAGGCGGTCTTTAATTTAGTCAAGTCAGTCCCGCACGACTCCAGCCTTAAAAAAGAGGGAGAGTAGATGTTAGGGCCCAGGAGTAGTTTAGAGGGGTCCACTGCCGCTACCTTACAGGGAAAGATATTGGGGCCAGAGATTCGCTCCGAGGGGGAGATTTGGGGGATTTCTCTGGGGCTTGTTACAGAGGTGGGCTGCAGTCTTTTAGAAGCACCACAGACTGTAGCCGACACACCAGACACAAGAATCTTGTGTACAGAGGGCGACCCGTCTCCTCTCTGGGGACTGGAGGAAAAGGTCATCGCTGCTCTCGACAGGCTAGAGGTTATGGGGTCAGGAGTGAAAAGGTCATTCAGGTCATCCGACAAGGCCGACATTCCCCGGGGGCGAGTGACGTTTCGGTTCTGTGCCAATCCAAGATGGCGCAGAGAACTAGAGCAGTTGGAGTATGAGCTGTGAGACCTCGAGACAGTTTTGGGGGTTCTTCTGTCGGTGCGACCTGTCGGTTCTCTTCCTCTACTCTCTGGCGCTCTTGCTCTGCCCTCTTTCCCTCTGCTGCATTCTCCTCTACTAGCACTTTTGACAGGCAAGTTCGCTGGGTGACCGGATTGGAGATTACTACCACTATAAACAGATTGAGGGTTGACAGATTGGTGATTCATTCCACTGTATCTACACTGAGGATTGCTATTCTCCCTCACACTGTTCCTGCATGGTGGTTGTCCTCGGTTGTTAAAGACCTGCCTCGCAGGCTTGGGTGAAGAGAGTGGAGAAGTAGGAACAATCTCCATCCCTCTCGCCATCCCTCCCTCCGTCTTCTTAGGGGTGAGACGCTCCTTCAAACTCAGAATAGGACCTGAGTTCAGACTGTTTTTCATGAAGACTTTCTTCAGGTAGGATGGGCTGGGGGGGTGGTATTTACAACAGAGCATTTAGCCATCGCAAACCAGACTAAATATCACAATCAGCAAGATTTACAGCTTTTCAATCATTATTTCAATTGATATATTGATTGATTCATGTAAAAAAATAACTTTGAAATGCCTTATGAGCCTAGATAGTACAATTATCTAACTTATCAGAACCCAAAATATAAGGTTGGCTTACTCCATTGTCTGTCTTTCTGTAGCAATTTTCAGCAAGTACACTTCATGCAAAGTTAACCCTAATAGTAATTGCCCAATGGGGACAAATCAAGTTTTTAAAATGTTTATTTCACCTTTATTTAACCAGGTAGGCCAGTTGAGAACAAGTTCTCATTTACAACTGCAACCTGGCCAAGATAAAGCCAAGCAGTGCGACAAAAACAACAGAGTTACACAAACAAGCGTACAGTCAATAACACAAAAGAAAAGAAAAATAGAAAAGTCTATGTAGTGTTTGCAAATGTAGAAGAGTAGAGGGGTAAGGCAATAAATAGGCCATAGAGGCGAAAATAATTACAATTTAGCATTAATACTGGAGTGATAGATGTGCAGATGATGATGTGCAAGTAGAGATACTAGGGTGCAAAAGAGCAAGAGGGTAAGTAATAATATGGGGATGAGGTAGTCGGGTGTGCTATTTACAGATTGGCTGTGTACAGCTGATGCTTAAAGTTAGACAGGGAGATATAAGACTCCAGCTTCAGAGATTTTTGCAATTCTTTCCAGTCATTGGCAGCCAAAGGAAGTGTTGGATTTGGGGATGACCAGTGCAATATACCTGCTGGAGTGCGTCCTACAGGTGGGTGTTGCTATGGTGACCAGTGAGCTGAGATAAGGCGGGGCTTCACCTAGCAAAGACTTATAGATGACCTGGAGCCAGTGGGTTTGGCGACGGATATGTAGTGAGGGCCAGCCAACGAGAGCGTACAAGTCGCAGTGGTGGGTAGTATATGGGACGTTGGTGATCAAATGGATGGCACTGTGATAGACTACATCCAGTTTGCTGGGTAGAGTGTTGGGGGATATTTTGTAAATGACATCGCCGAAGTCAAGGATCGGTAGGATAGACAGTTTTGTTTGGCGTGTGAGGCTTTGTTGCAAAATAGGAAGCCGATTCTAGATGTAATTTTGGATTGAAGATGCTTAATGTGAGTCTGGAGAGTTTACAGTCTAACCAGACACCTAGGTATTTGTAGTTGTCCACATATTCTAGGTCAGAACCGTCCAGAGTAGTGATGCTAGTCGGGCGGGAGGGTGTGGGCAGCAATCGGTTGAAGAGCATGCACAGTTTTACTAGCATTTAAAAGCAGTTGGAGACCACGGAAGGAGTGTTGTGTGGCACTGAAGCTCATTTGGAGGTTTGTTAACACAGTGTCCAAAGAAGGGCCAGATGTATACAGAATGGTGTCGTCTGCGTAGAGGTGGATCAGAGAATCACCAGCAGCAAGAGCAACATTGATCTATACAGAGAAAAGGAGTCGGCCCGAGAATTGAACCCTGTGGCACGCCCATAGACTGCCAGAGGACCGGACAACAGGCCCTCCGATTTGACACACTGAATTCTATCTGAGAAGTAGTTGATGAACCAGGCGAGGCAGTCATTTGAGAAGCCAAGGCTATTGAGTCTGCCGATAACAATGCGGTGATTGACTAGTCGAAAGCCTTGGTCATGTCGATGAAGACGGCTGCACAGTACGGTCTTTTATCGATGGCAGTTATGATATCGTTTAGTACCTTGAGCGTGGCTGAGGTTCACCCATGACCAGCTCGGAAACCAAATTGCATAGTGGAGAAGGTACAGTGGGATTCGAAATGGTCGGTGATCTGTTTATTATCTTGGCTTTCAAAGATTTTAAAAAGGGCAGGGCAAGATGGATATAGGTCTATAACAGTTTGGGTCTAGAGTGTCTTCCCCTTTGAAGAGGGGGATGAGCGCGGCAGCTTTCCAAACTTCGGGGATCTCAGAGAGGTTGAATAGGCTAGTAATAGGGGTTGCAACAATTTCAGTGGATAATTTTAGAAAGAGAGGGTCCACGTTGTGTTGAATGTCTACCCTTCTCACCTGGCTGTTCCATAGGGTGGGTGACTGGTACAGATAGGGGCGGGGCTTGAGTTTGGCCTATAGTCCTCCGGACGCAGTTTCTTATTGGCCATTTCCTCCCCTTTCGTTCTCTCCTCCAAGTCTGGGTTTCTACCCCTCTTCTGCGACAGGGATTTGGTGCCTACTGGTGGGAGAAAGCAGCAGCAGCATCAAAAACAACAACTCGAATAGTTCAAAAAGTAAAATACTATAGAATGAGTAAGTGGGTTCTAGAAAGGCCCTTCAATAGATGTGAAAACGTTAAAATTACATTTTTCATAAAACGAGGGGAAAAAGTCATTTAACACACATTACAATAAAACAGAGTCCCACTAGATTACAACTCTATTTTTGCATCAGCTAACTGCTGCACTTCATGCGAAGTTAGCCAGAATTTACATGGAGGGGCATCAGAAACTACTATACTTGTCTGCATCAGCATTGTTACTGTATAAAAACAACATTGAAACATCATTTGGAGATGGTTACCCTACTGATTTGTTTATAGACTACATTTACACAGGTTCAGTAATCTATTCAGCAATCTAAACTAAGAGGTCTAGGATGTGCTTGTTATTTTACATAAGTTAGGTATAATTTGTACCTGGAGTGAACAGTTTGCTAGTTTGAGTGGTTCCTCGGTTGTCCAGGGAACCACCACTCTGCGGAAAAACAAACATATTAGTCATTTATATTATACAGAGCGACTTACAGGTGTGAGTGCCTACATTTTTGTACTGGTCCCCTGTGGGTATCGAACCCACAACCCTGGCGTTTTAGGCACCATGCTCTACCAACTGAGCCAATATCAACATCAGTAGATGGATTTCCCTCCAAATGGTGACAGATTGCACGCAAATATTCTCAAATCTGCATTAAAACCAATAGTCACATTTTTCCAATAGAGATGTTTCCATCCAATTGACTTGTTGCCGATAAAAAGGCTATGCGTGACGACGTAGTGCACATAAAATAACTTCTGCAGTTAAATAAAATATACAAGTTAAATGGGTTTCCATCGCATTTGTCAAAACAAATGTTGAGTTATATAGCAAAGGTGCCCACTCTGGTCTTGATAGGTGCTCTCTAACCCAGTGGTTCCCAGACTGGGGGGCACAGTGTGTCATGAACAGTGCTTGTGCCCATAGAAATAGATGTGGGGTGCTGGATGTTCCCCAATGCTGGAAGGGGGACCTGGGTGAAACATTTTGGGAACCCCTAGCCAACAGCTTGCAGATACAGTGCGGGTAGGTTGCCAACATGAGATTATTTTTATTTGTCAAACGGCAGACAAGCATCGTCAGGTCACCAGAATAAGACTTCATATTTATTGACAAGGAGCACCAAGCTCATCACTGTGCACTTTCACCACCCTGTGAAGTTCATCATAACTTATTTTATCTGTAGCCTAATAAACTGCATGCTTTCCCAAGTCGTAGAGGGAGGACCAGACATGTCATTGCCCAACTCCAAATTTACTTCGATATGATGGTTATTACATCAATATTAGTGCATAAAGGAGTTTCCACCTCCATTTCACAAAAAGATCCCACCTTGTATAGCGTATTTTGTTTTATCAACATTTGGAAAGTTTATCGACAAATGTGCTGTTTCCATCAAGTCTGTCGTGAATGTTTTTTATTCCACATGAAAAAGGTTGGATGGAAACCTTATTATTGAATTGTAATTATTGAACTGTGTAATGTGAGAGTTTAGATTATGGTCTGTGTTTGTATCTGCTGCTGACACCACGTTTCGGGATCAATATAGATCTTTATCCATCTACCTGCTGTGGATTGACAGGGCTACACATGGTGTGTGACAGTGGACAACCGTTCTTCATTGTGTCCTTCCTGTCGTCACCTGCTGTGTACTGGGGGGTAGACTGGAGGGGCAAGCCAGCAGTAAACAGAGCGCTAGAGCTCCCAACATCACTGATGCCTGTTCCCGTACCAACCCTAGGGTCCAAGGTTATACTCCTAGAGGGGTTAGGGGTCACAGGGCTGTGGGAAGTCTTTATCTTCCTGGTGATGGGGTTTGTTAAGTTGGCCTTGCCATCCTTGGCTTCATCCCCACCTCCACCCCCAGGAGCTCGGTGGTGCACCCCTGGCAGTTGGGGAGGGTGAGGTCCAGGAGAGGGCTTGGCCCTCACTGGGTCCAGTCCTGGGCTTGTCAAGGGTGGCAATCGTTTTGGCAGGGGGTGCGTGTTCGGGTTGGACAGGCATCCGCGGGGCTGAGAGGGTTTCATGGGGGTCACCTGGAGGTAGGAGGCGGCCGGGGAGGGTTTGGGACCAGGCAACCCTAGAGGGATGACATCTTTGACTGCAAACACAGGAGGAAGAACGACACAGGTGTAAGCAAATAAACCAGCAGAGATATAACCCAGCACTATATGGATGAACCATCCCCTCCCAGTGCACCACAAGTTTGCTCAAAAGAAAAACGTACACTGTATTAATGCAGGTTAACAGCCCCAAAGCATTTTGTGGCCCACCACTATACGAAGGGCAACAAGATAGCATAAATTGGTTAATAATAACTCAAATCAAGTATTTTCAGAATACAGGGAAAGTGAGCAAGTAATAGTTCTGAGTTTGAGCCCAGAATAATAATGTAAGCTATATAGTTTATGGTTATTGTGCCAAGGTGTCAAACAAAATCCACAAAGCCAGACAAAGAAACAGACACCACGCAGAAGCAGCCAGGGTTTTGACGCAGTTCAAGGGTTAGTGTAACCATAACACCAAATGACACAACAATGAAGCATTATGCTGTAGCCTGTTATTGCTCCAAGTCACAACCCAATAATAAAAAAAAAAACATTATCTGTTTCTCACCTGCATTGGTGCAGGGTAGCCTAGTGGTTAGAGCGTTGGACTAGTAACCGGAAGGTTGCAAGTTCAAATCCCCGAGCTGACAAGGTACAAATCTGTCGTTCTGCCCCTGAACAGGCAGTTAACCCACTGTTCCTAGGCAGTCATTGAAAATAAGAATTTGTTCTTAACTGACTTGCCTAGTTAAATAAAGGTAAAATAAAAGATTGTATATACAGCTGAAGTCTGAAATTTACATACACCTTAGCCAAATACATTTAAACTCAGTTTCACAATTCCTGACATTTAATCCTAGTAAAAATTCCCTGTCTTAGGTCAATTAGGATCACCACTTCATTTTAAGAATGTGAAATGTCAGAATAATAGTAGAGAATGATTTATTTCAGCTTTTATTTCATTCATCACATTCCCAATGGGTCAGAAGTTTACATACACTCAATTAGTATTTGGTAGCATTGCCTTTAAATTGTTTAACTTGGATCAAACGTTTTGTGTCGCCTTCCACAAGCTTCCCACAATAAGTTGGGGGGAATTTTGGCCCATTCCTCCTGACAGAGCTGGTGTAACTGAGTCAGGTTTGTAGGCCTCCTTGCTCGCACACGCTTTTTCCATTCTGCACACTAATTTTCTATAGGATTGAGGTCAGGGCTTTGTGATGGCCACTCCAATACCTTGACTTTGTTGTCCTTAAGCCATTTTGCCACAACTTTGGAAGTATGCTTGGGGTCATTGTCCATTTGGAAGACCCATTTGCAACCAAGCTTTAACTTCCTGACTGATGTCTTGAGATGTTGCTTCAATATATCCACGTAATTTTCCATCCTCTTGATGCCACCTATTTTGGGAAGTTCACCAGGCCCTTCTGCAGCAAAGCATCCGAACAACATGAAGCTGTCACCCCCGTGCTTCACGGTTGGGATGGTGTTCTTCAGCTTGCAAGCCTCCCCCTTTGTCCAAACATAACAATGGTCATTATGGCCAAACAGTTCTATTTTTGTTTCATCAGACCAGAGGACATTTCTCCAAAAAGTACAATCTTTGTCCCCATGTGCAGTTGCAAACTGTAGTCTGGCTATTTTTATGGAGCAGTGGCTTCTTCCTTGCTGAGCAGCCTTTCAGGTTATGTCAATATAGGACTTGTTTTACTGTGGATATAGATACTTTTGTACCCGTTTCCTCCAGCATCTTCACAAGGTCCTTTGCTGTTGTTCTGAGATTGATTTGCACTTTTTGCACAGTGAATTAAAAGTGAAATAATTTGTCTGTAAACAATTGTTGGAAAAATGACTTGTGTCAAGCACAAAGTAAATGTCCTAACTGACTTGCCAAAACTATAGTTTGTTAACAAGACATTTTTGGAGTGGTTGAAAAACTAGTTTTAATGATTCCAACCTAAGTTTATGTAAACTTCTGACTTCAACTGTAAGTACAATCTCACTCCGTTACATTAGCATGTGACAATGCCTGAGGCAGCCATACGAAGCAGCAGGCACCACAGTTATCTACGTGTAGTGAAATCATGTGTTTGTATATAGATAGGTTGCCTGAGTTCAGTGTTGTTTCATCAGTTGTGTCAAGATCTGAAACTCACCAATACTGCCTTTTGGAGACAAGTAGTCTGCAATTGATCTGTAACAACAGACAAAAGTCAGTCAAGAAATTATTCCCCAAAAAGTCAGGTTCAACATTATGCTGTATTTTAGTCAATTAAACATTGAAAATGGCATACAAGTCATTCATACAATGGAAAGAGCAACCTGACCGTGGCAAAGTATTTCATTTTTTATCTAACCTTTATTTAACTAAGCAAGTCAGTTAAGAACAAATTCTTATTTACAATGACGACCTATACTGAAGTAGATGGGTTACACCTGTCAAACCTGTCTCGCTCACATACTTGTGCATTAACTAGGATACTAATAGTAAGTTGGCTAGTTTGGCCTAATTGACAATAACACATTAAGTCTACAAAGCAATGTGTCTCACTCGTTAACTTAGTCTTAGCATTTAAAAAAATCGTCTACAACGCAACACGTTTGGGTTTTTAGCTTGCTACTCTAGCAACAAAATATTCTGTCGACTTGTAATATATTGCTATCTACTGTAGCTAGCTAGCACTCCACTAGCTAGGTGACGTTAGATAGATCCCAATGTTAATTAGACTTCCGCCAGGAACATCTAGCTAGCTAGGTTACACATCTGTATGTGAGATGACTAACTTACAAAGCTAGTAATTACTAGTTATTACTAACAAGTCAAAAAGTTTCGACAAGCTCACAATGGTTAGTTTATGTTGCACAATACCGTCACAGATAGAACAATGAGACAGATGTTTCACCGGATGTATAAATCTGAAGCATCCGGTTGACGTTTCCACTAAGGAAGACCAGTGGCAGAAATTAATTTTGGCCGTCCTACGAATGTTATCATCGATGAAACATTTGATCTCGATACAGTTTTTCTCTAACCAAAACTACCTGTTACAAACACAATGTGCTAAATTTAGTAGACTTTACCCTTTGCCAAATTGTATAAAAAGTGCGTTGTTTAGGAGTGCACGTTCCAATTGGATTATTGCACACGCACACATCAGAGTAGGCGTTCCCTAACGGAAATGTGCAACGCCCCAATAGGATCTCGCTAGCTCGTGCTTGGCTCTGCCCACCAGCTTGCTTGTTCTGCCCACTATCATTCATGTGCTCCCATTGGTAAGGACAGTTAGTGGTATATCTTTTGTTAGTTATAAACAATCTTAGGTAGCGTTAGCTAGCATTATTTAGCTAGCTATATCTTCTGGAACGCAGTTAGTTTCTTACCTCCCATTTCCTTCAGATTGTATTTTTCTCATTATGACAGAACAAGTTAACATTTAAATTGACTTCGCTATGTATTTGTTTCCGTATCATTCTATCAATACTGATACTTTACTTCCTTTCACTCTCCCGCCTGCAGTGAAGTTGTTATGATACCCGCCATTTTCGTTAATTTCCACAATGGGTGGGTCTAAACATGAATGCGGATTGGTTAAAACCGCATTTAAACCAGTGTCTATTCCACAAATTACCACCGGCTAAATCTATTATATGAAAATGTCTATTTATGCTGTTCCATCTGACTGCGCAATCCACTGTCTCATCATCACATCCAGGCCATTTATAAACTTGATATCCAATGTAAAAACCATTTAGACATTCTCACATTTCGTTTTCAACCGCGGATATTTGTATAAAACTTGCTGTCTGTCTCTTGACATTTGCTACATTGTTTCAATATTCAAATTCGATCTCCAGCTGTTGCATAGTAATGAATGTCTCTGGCAATCGAA
Organism: Oncorhynchus nerka; assembly: GCF_034236695.1. NCBI lineage: Eukaryota > Metazoa > Chordata > Actinopteri > Salmoniformes > Salmonidae > Oncorhynchus > Oncorhynchus nerka. Next base: position 26,541,753 of record NC_088423.1, read on the forward strand.
ATCATGAATCAGCATAATTTTTATGGATATATACAATGAAATGACGTGACTGTAAATTCACCGTGGTTGGCTAGCTAACAAAGCAAGGGATAAGAACGTTACCAGCCAGTATGACAATGGAACACTTAGAACGAACATCTGGGTCTTGTCCATAGATGCAGAGCAAGAAGATTTGACCGGGTCGTGTCTCTTGGGTAGCAACCCTAGATTTCTGTCCGGATTATACCTTGTGGAAGGATGCAATATACTGAACAAAAATATAAACGCAACAATTTCTTGGGTAGCATCCCTAGATTTCTGTCGGGATTATACCTTGTGGAAGGATGCAATATACTGAACAAAAATATTTTGCTGTGTACAGTTCATAATGAGGAAATCAGTCAGTTGAAATAAATACCATAGGCCCTATTCTATGGATTTCACATGACTGGGAGCCAGGCCCAGCCAATCAGAATGCGTTTTTTCCCTGACAAAGGGGCTGTATTACAGACAAAAATACTGTTCAGTAGCCCACCCTCCCTCTCTGATGATCCCACAGGTGAAGAAGCCGGAAACTGTGTGCAGGCTTTTGTTTCAGCCCATCACTAGCACACGTGATCTGACTAATTCTGTTCATGAACAGTTGATTTCAAAACAGGTGTATTAGTGAAAGGCTGTAACAAAACCCTGCACACCCTGTGGCGCTCCAGAGATCACTGTTCTCGGGCCTGGGCTGGCGTGGTTACACGTGGTCTGTGGTTGTGATGCCGATTGGACATACATGCAAATTCTCTAAAATGACATTGGAGAAGGCTTATGGTAGAGAAATGAACATGTAATTATCTGGAAACGGCTCTGGTGGACATAACTGCATTCAGCATGCCAATTGTAAGCTCCCTCAAAATGTAAGAAATCTGTAGCATGAAAAACCTGCACATTTTAGAGTGGCCTTTTATTGTCCCCAGTACAGGATGCACCTGTGTAATAATGCTGTTTAATCAGCTTCTTGATATGCCACACCCATCACATGGATGGATTATTTTGACAAAATGGGTAAAATGCTCACAAAACAGGGATGTATACAAATGTGTGCACAAAATGAGAGAAATAAGCTTTTTGGGTGTATTGAAAATGTCTGGGAATTTTTAATTCAGCTCATGAAACATGGCACCAGCACGTTGCGTTTACATTTCTGTAAGTGGTGGAAAAAGTACCCAATGTCATACTTGAGTAAAAATAAAGAGATCTTAATAGAAAATGACAAATGTCACCCAGTAAAATTCTGCTGGAGTAAAAGTCTAAGTATTTGGTTTAAATAAAATAATTTCAAATTCCTTAAATTAAAACAACCCAGATGGCACAATTTTTTATTTACAGAAAGCCAGGGGCACACTAACACTCAGACACAGTTTACAAACAAAGCATGTGTGTTTAGTGAGTCCACCAGGTCAGCGGCAGTAGAGATGTTCGGTTGAGAAATGCGTGAATTTGACTATTGTCCTATTCTGCTAAGCATTCAAAATGTAATGAGTACTTTTGAGTGTCAAGAAAAATGTACAGAGTAAAAAGTACAATATTTTCCTAAGGAATGTAGCAAAGTAAAAGTAGTCAGAAATATAAATAGTAAAGTACAGATACATTTTATTAGTCACATGCGCCGAATACAACAGGTGTAGACCTTAGTGAAATGCTTACTTATGAGCCCCTAACCAGCAGTGGTTAAAAAAAAAGAAATACCACCCAAAACTACTTAAATAGTACTTAAGTATTTTTACACCACTATTTGTTTGTGTAGTCTGAATAAATTAATATGAAAATGTTTTTTTTTTTAAATCATTGATTATGTCAGTAACCAGTATAAAAAAAGTGATAATGCATGGTTTGCCTGCCCTCGACAACACCCATGCCAAATATATCCTCCAAACACCGGCTTCTCTGGCATTATCACTTAACTGTGCATGTTCAGTAGCCAAACGTTGTCGAATAGAGCCTATGACTCCTTGTTCTACATATCGGAGGCGGTTTCCTTCTACATAACATCGTTGTCTGAACGTTACAAAAGAAACATGGTCCTGCTGAACACGACTGTGGGATGTATTCATTAACTCTTGCAACAGAAACTGTTGAGTGTTTAAGAACCAAACAGAGCGAAAACGAGCAGGGACCCACCTAAATTTGTCCAATAGAAACTCTTATTTTTGTTGCAAAATGTTTTGCAACAGAATCAGAGTAATGAATACACCCCTGCAGTGAAATTCATACTAAAACAATAATTCGATTTCAATAACATTTAAAGATATATAAAATTAAATAAAAATACAATTTAAAAAAAAGGTAAACTGACCAAATCATGTTTCTTCCCACACACATTTATTGGTTCAGCACAGGTTTCAGTGCTGTACATCTAAAAAGTACATTGCAATTATTACATTATTCCAGTCATAAGATTGCCAACAATTTCAAAAGAGAAAGCCTTGGGAATGGGTGGGGAAGGATATAAGCAGCATATGCTATAGGAGCAGGTACCTACACTGCAGTTTCCCCATTTAGAGGGGTCCAGCAGCATACAGGGTAGCAAAAGTAAACTTATAGTAAAATGCATGTTCCACCATGAAGCCTATTCATAAGTTGTGGAATGCTCAAAGTTGCAGATAAAAATGTAATGTTTAGAATCAGCTCGCTTGGACATAGAAGAGGAGAGTTGGTCTGTTGTGTGCAATCTATTTCATGCTGTGAAATATGAATGTTTAGCCCTGAATGCCACTGATGAAGCAGAAACAGACTGACATAGCAGGTACCAAACATTTGATCCCACTGACAAAACAGTAGCCACGTGCCACAATAGTCACCAGGAAATGGGATGGAAAGACATGTCACACACAGTAGTACTAGACATGTAAATGACACACAGAAGTAGCATCCAAGGCTAGGGGGGGCAGAGGAGAAAAAGTTATTTAGTCTCTGCCATGGCTCTCGAAGGAGATTGTCTTCCAACTACCGATACAGTGGTTCTACAGAGAATTGTACGACCAGAGACAGAGCACATTGGAAAATAAAAGAACCAGTACAACCTTAAGTGTAAATAACTTTACTTTTAAAGTGCAAATATTCTTCTATAACATTAAATATACTATTTTTTAGCGAGACTAGGAAGTATGGTAACGCAGGACTAAATATTTTCAAATAAATTAGGCTTCATCACATTCATAATCTCAATGATCCATTGTTAAACAGGGAAAGACACAATAAGCCAGTGGAATGATGACTGATTTGATAGTGTAGTCAGTTGTCCCCATAGAAGTGGCTTGGTCAATATTAATCTATACTAATTTATTAGTTACTTTATAATCCACATTTGTTAGACTTTCTATGCACAGTAGGGTTGAATACGAACACATTCTTAGTAGCTATGTTTCTTGGACTGCAAGTACAGTGTGTGTGTGTGTGTGTGAGCTCCTTTGAGATCTGTAGTATTACTAACCTCCAACCCATATCCCTTTACCTACTCTGTGCCACATGGAGTAGAATGAAGCTTCCCAGAAACACTGATCTAAGGTCAGTTTTACATGCTTCCTCCGGAAGGTTAGGAATCGATGGGAGGCTAATATAAAATCTGATCCTAGATCTGTAAATAAGCACAACTTCCTACTCCACGATGCACAAAGTGCTCCCTCTATTTTTTGGCTTTGCCCTGGGCTGCCACAGCCTCCATAGCCTTCCTGACAGTTTCCTCATCCCCCAGGAACTGCATGGGCTTGACAGGCTTCAGGTTCTTGTCCAGCTCATACAGGATGGGGATGCCTGTGGGCAGGTTCAGCTCCATGATGGCTTCCTCAGACATACCTGCAGGGGGCAGCACATAGGGGTTATGGTTAATCAGTGACAACAACAAAAATTAAACAATCACAACAAAGAAAGTGTAAACAAAAAAATAAGGAGCACACAGATTAGAATGTAAAACGATACTACCACAGACCAGTACTTCCTAGAAACCAAGCAGAATACATTCCAGTCCTGGGGAGAAACTGTGTGCAGGCTTTCGTTTCAGCCCAGCATAAGCACACCTGATCCGACTAATTCTGTTCATGAACAGTTGATGATTTCAAAACAGGTGTATTAGTGAAAGGCTGAAACAAAAGCCTGCACATCCTGTGGCTCTTCAGAGATCTCGGTTCTAGGCGGTTCTTACTACTTACCCTCGAGATGCTTGACAATGCCCCTGAGGCTATTGCCATGGGCAGCGATGAGAATCCTCTTGCCCAGTTTGATCTGGGGTACAATCTCGTCGTTCCAGTAGGGCAGTGCCCGGGCGATGGTGTCCTTCAGGCTCTCACAGGATGGAAGCTGCTCTTCCGACAGGTCTCCATAACGACGGTCCTAAATAAAAGATGGAGATATTTAGTATGTCAACAAACCGAAAAATGCCTAACAGCAACCTGGGCCTAAACCTCATACCACCATATTGCTTTCAGTCAATCAATTGCATTTATAAAGCCCTTTTTCACTCAATTCTGATATTTTGCCCAATTATTGGCAAAAGAACAGATGGGTCAAAAGACCAATTAGTAAGACATCAGAATTGCACCCCAAATCTCAGGGGGTACAAATAACTTGATGGCTGGAAGTTGGAGTCATAACCATTATGCTTATATTTCTGCATATCTCTTGAGCTGTCTATTCTACTGAATGGGGTTTTATTTATTTTTTACTAAATATGCTTCTGTTCAAATCTGGTTAAGAGATTGAAAGGAATGAGAGTTTTATTCAGTACATTTAGTAATTTCTTGCTTTTCTAAAGTCTACCAACACTTTACATTTAAGTAATTTTGCAGATGCTCTTATCCAGAGCGACTTACAGTAGTGAGTGCATACAGTTTCATACTGGTCCCCTGTGGGAAATCAAACCCACAACCTTTTCGTTGCAAGTGCCATCCCTACCAACTGAGCTGGACAACCTTGCCAGCAGGCATGCCAGCTAAGGTAGTAGCTAGCTTGTCTAACTCAAGTTGATTGACAGCCTGAAATGGCTAGTTATAAAATTGCTAGGTGGCTAGAGGTATCATCCCCGTTTCCAATTGGCTCATTCGTCCCCCCCCTCCTCTTCCCTGTAACTATTCCCCAGGTCATTGGTGTAAATGAGAATGTGTTCTCCTACTACTTACCTGGTAAATTAAGGGTACAATAAAAAATGAAACAATTTGGGGGAAGGAAGACAGCAACTGTCCAGTGCTTTTGGTTCTACATTGAACAAGTCAGACAAATTCATTGCATATTTCCTATACGTTTAGCATATAAAGACCAGTAGGCCCATGCCTCTGCTAGTCCTACTTGGTGATTTTTAAACGCGACCCGACAGTGCAAATGACGCTTTCACCAATTGATTCTGATCTCAGCTGAAATATATCTCACTCCTCTGCAATAGATTAACTCAGAGTTGAAACACCAAAAGACCTTGTGATATACAAGAGCACCATGAATACAAAAAAATATATATATATATATATACATACATAGACATTTTTTCTTTTTGTTAAAAGGCCCAGCACAGTCAAACATAATTTTTATACACACTCAGTGGCCAGTTTATTGCCCAGTTCACAAAAATGGTTTGCTCCTATAGACAGTAAGTCACGTGGCCATCACTTGCTATATGAAGGCATAGCAGCAGTCAGTTACTGTTCGATTTAATGTTAGAATGGGCAAAACGAATGACCTTGAGCATGGTATCATTGTTGGTGCCAGTCGTGCCGGTTCCAGTATCTCAGAAAAGGCCGGCCTCCTGGGTTTTTCCACACACACACACACACACACACACGTGTCTAGGGATACCGAGAATGGTGCGACAATAAAAAATAAAAAAAAGTCAGCAGCAGTCCTGTGGGTGAAATCCATGAGCTGTTGAGGTCGAAGGAGAATGGCAAGAATTGTGCAAGCTAACAAGAGGCCACAAACAAGCAAATAATGGCGCTGTACAATAGTGGTGTTCAAAACGGCATCTTGGACCGCCTAATTCGTCATCCTTGTCACAGATGGGCTATTGCCGCAGACAACCACACCGGGTTCCACTCCGATCAGCTAAAAACAAGAAGCGGCTCCAGTGGGTACGCGATCACCAACACTGGACAATTGAGGAGTGGAAAAATGCTGCCTGGTCTGACAAATCCCGGTTCTTGTTGCGTCATGCAGTCAGGATTTGACGTAAGAAGCATGAGTCCATGGCCCCATCCTGCCTGGTGTCAACGGTACAGGCTGGTGGCGGGGGTGTGGGGAATGTTTTCCTTGACACCAATTGAGTAACTTGTCCATACCCCAAAGAATTCAGGCTGTTCTGGAGGCAAAGATACCTAATAAACTGGCCACTGAGTGCATATTTCCACACTATGAGATTGGAATAATACTGTGAATATGGTGATAATGCCCTTTTAGTGTAAGATCGGTTTGAAAAGACTGCCTTTAATTTCAGCTCGTTTTGGTGGGATGGAGTTTTGGCCTGTCTGGTGACATCACCATGTGGTAAATTAATTAAGACCAATAAGAAAGAGTTCCAAACCTCTGACAATAACAGCTAGTTTTCCCCTCCCCACTCAGACCAAAATTCTTACTTGAGAAATTGCTCCTGCTAAGGAGCAATTATTTATTGTTAAGCATTGATGAACAATCACAGTAAGGTACTTAATTGTTACCCAGAAGTGATTTGATTTTGAGATAAAAGCGGGTGCATTGGGCCTTTAAAATATGCATGTACGTACAGTGCACTTAGAAAGTATTCAGTACCCTTGACTTTTTCCACATTGTTACATTACAGCCATATTCTACAATGGATACAATATAGTGCCTTGCGAAAGTATTCGGCCCCCTTGAACTTTGCGACCTTTTGCCACATTTCAGGCTTCAAACATAAAGATATAAAACTGTATTTTTTTGTGAAGAATCAACAACAAGTGGGACACAATCATGAAGTGGAACGACATTTATTGGATATTTCAAACTTTTTTAACAAATCAAAAACTGAAAAATTGGGCGTGCAAAATTATTCAGCCCCCTTAAGTTAATACTTTGTAGCGCCACCTTTTGCTGCGATTACAGCTGTAAGTCGCTTGGGGTATGTCTATCAGTTTTGCACATCGAGAGACTGAAATTTTTTCCCATTCCTCCTTGCAAAACAGCTCGAGCCCAGTGAGGTTGGATGGAGAGTATTTGTGAACAGTAGTTTTCAGTTCTTTCCACAGATTCTCGATTGGATTCAGGTCTGGACTTTGACTTGGCCATTCTAACACCTGGATATGTTTATTTTTGAACCATTCCATTGTAGATTTTGCTTTATGTTTTGGATCATTGTCTTGTTGGAAGACAAATCTCCGTCCCAGTCTCAGGTCTTTTGCAGACTCCATCAGGTTTTCTTCCAGAATGGTCCTGTATTTGGCTCCATCCATCTTCCCATCAATTTTAACCATCTTCCCTGTCCCTGCTGAAGAAAAGAAGGCCCAAACCATGATGCTGCCACCACCATGTTTGACAGTGGGGATGGTGTGTTCAGGGTGATGAGCTGTGTTGCTTTTACACCAAACATAACGTTTTGCATTGTTGCCAAAAAGTTCAATTTTGGTTTCATCTGACCAGAGCACCTTCTTCCACATGTTTGGTGTGTCTCCCAGGTGGATTGTGGCAAACTTTAAACTACACTTTTTATGGATATCTTTAAGAAATGGCTTTCTTCTTGCCACTCTTCCATAAAGGCCAGATTTGTGCAATATACGACTGATTGTTGTCCTATGGACAGAGTCTCCAACCTCAGCTGTAGATCTCTGCAGTTCATCCAGAGTGATCATGGGCCTCTTGGCTGCATCTCTGATCAGTCTTCTCCTTGTATGAGCTGAAAGTTTAGAGGGACGGCCAGGTCTTGGTAGATTTGCAGTGGTCTGATACTCCTTCCATTTCAATATTATCGCTTGCACAGTGCTCCTTGGGATGTTTAAAGCTTGGGAAATCTTTTTGTATCCAAATCCGCTTTAAACTTCTTCACAACAGTATCTGGACCTGCCTGGTGTGTTCCTTGTTCTTCATGATGCTCTCTGCGCTTTTAACGGACCTCTGAGACTACCACAGTGCAGGTGCATTTATACGGAGACTTGATTACACACAGGTGGATTGTATTTATCATCATTAGTCATTTAGGTCAACATTGGATCATTCAGAGATCCTCACTGAACTTCTGGAGAGAGTTTGCTGCACTGAAAGTAAAGGGGCTGAATAATTTTGCACGCCCAATTTTTCAGTTTTTGATTTGTTAAAAAAGTTTGAAATATCCAATAAATGTCGTTCCACTTCATGATTGTGTCCCACTTGTTGTTGATCCTTCACAAAAAAATACAGTTTTATATCTTTATGTTTGAAGCCTGAAATGTGACAACGGGTCGCAAAGTTCAAGGGGGCCGAATACTTTCGCAAGGCACTGTACATTCTTTCCTCAATCTACACACAATAACATGAAGAGGCGTTTAGAAATGTATTTTTTTTAACAGAAATACCTAATTTGCACTCAGGTGCATCCTGTTTCAAATGATCATCCTTGAGATCTTTCTACAACTTGGAGTCCACCTGTGGTAAATTCAATTGATTGGACATGATTTGGAAAGGCACAATCCAGTTTGATGTCCCACACTTGATAGTGGATGTCAGTACAAAAACCAAGCCAAGTCATGAGGTCGTAGGAATTGTCTGTAGAGCCCCGAGAAAAGGATTGTGTCAAGGCACAGATCTTGTGAAGAGTGCCAAAAAATGTCTGCGGCATTGAAGATCCAAGAACAGAGTCCTCAAATATAAGAAGTTTGGAACCACAAAGACTCTTCCTAGAGCTAACCGCCCTGACAAACTGAGCAATCAGGGAGAAGGGCCTTGGTCAGAGGTGACAAAGAACCCGAGGGTCATTCTGACAGAGCTCCACTGTGGAGATGGGAGAATCTTCCAGAACGACAAACATCTCTGCAACACTCCACTAAATCAGGCATTTATGGTAGAGTGACCAGACTGAAGCCACTCTTCAAATCAAATTTATTGGTCACATACACATGGTTAGCAAATGTTAATGCGAGTGTAGCGAAATGCTTGTGCTTCTAGTTCCGACCATGCAGTAATATCTAACAATTTCACAACAAAGGAATGAATAAGAATATGTACATATACATTTATGGATGAGCGATGGCCGAACGGCATAGGCAAGATGCAGTAGATAGTATAGAGTACAGTATATGCATATACTTTCCTGACACCACACTCAGAGGGCCCTCACCTCCTCCCTGTAGGCCGTCTCGCCGTTGTTGGTAATCAAGCCTACCACTGTAGTGTCGTCTGCAAACTTGATGATTGAGTTGGAGGCGTGCATGGCCACGCAGTCATGGGTGAACAGGGAGTACAGGAAAGGACGCACCCTTGTGGGGCCCCAGTGTTGAGGAGTGTTGAGGACCAGCGGGGTGGAGATGTACTTTCCTACCCTCACCACCTGGGGGCTTCCCTTCACAAAGTCCAGGACCCAGTTGCACAGGGCGGGGTCGAGACCCAGGGTCTCCAGCTTAATGACGAGTTTGGAGGGTACTATGGTGTTAAATGTCGAGCTGTAGTCGATGAACAGCATTCTCACATAGGTATCCAGATGGGTTAGGGCAGTGTGATTGCAATTGCGTCGTCTATGGACCTAGTGGGGTGGTAAGCAAATTGGAGTGGGTCTAGGGTGGAGGTGATATGATCCTTGACTAGTCTCAAAGCACTTCATGATGACGGAAGTGAGTGCTACGGGGCAATAGACGTTTAGCTCAGTTACCTTAGCTTTCTTGGGAACAGGAACAATGGTGGCCCTCTTGAAGCATGTGGGAACAGCAGCCTGGGATAGGGATTGATTGAATATGTCCGTAAACACACCAGCCAGCTGGTCTGCGCATGCTTGGAGGACGCGGCTAGGGATGCCGTCTGGGCCGGCAACCTTGCAAGGGTAAAATCATTTAAATGTTTTACTCACGTTGGCTGCGGTGAAGGAGAGCCCACAGGTTTTGGTAGCAGGCCGTGTCGGTGGCACTGTATTGTCCTCAAAGTGAGCAAAGAAGTAGTTTAGTTTGTCTTGCTCCCAGACATTGGGGTCCCCGACGAGGCTGGTTTTCTTTTTGTAGTCCTCGATTGACTGCCACATACCTCTCGTGTCTGAACCATTGAATTGCAACTCTTTGTCTCTATACTGACGTTTAGCTTGTTTGATTACTTTGGAGGGAATAGCTACACTGTTTGTGTTCGGTTATGTTTCCGGTCGCCTTGCCCTGATTAAAAGCAGTGGTTCGCTTTCAGTTTTGCACGAATGCTGCCATCAATCCACGGTTTCTGGTTGGGGAAGGTTGTAATAGACACCATGGGTACAACATCACCGATGCACTTGCTAATTAACTTGCTCACCAAATCAGCGTATACATCAATGTTGTTGTTTGAAGCTATTCAGGAAAATATCCCAGTCCCGTGATCGAAGCAATCTTGAAGCGTGGAATCAGATTGGACGGACCAGCATTGAACAGACCTGAGCACGGGCGTTTCCGGTTTTAGTTTCTGTCTATAGGCTGGGAGCAACAAAATGGAGTCGTGGTCAGATTTGCCAAAGGAGGGAGAGGGAAGGCTTTGTGTGCATCGCGATAGAGTAACAATGATCCAGGATTTTGCCGGCCCGGGTCACGCATTCGATATGCTGATCAAATTAAGGGAGCCTTGTTTTCATATTTGCCTTGTTAAAATCCCCAGCTAAAATAAATGCAGCCTCAGGATATGTGGTTTCCAGTTTACATAGAGTCTAATGAAGTTCTTTCAGGGCCGTCGAGGCTGGGTATTCTAGGAATTGTAGGTGAGGTGAACAAAAGGACTTGAGTTTGTATGTTATGATCACACCACGACTCGTTAATCATAAGGCATACACCCCCGCCCTTCTTCTTACCAGAGAGATGTTTGTTTCTGTCGGCGCGATGTGTGAAGAAACCAGGCGGCTGTACTGAATTGCGAGTGAGACATATTACCGTGAAACAAAGAATGTTACATTCTCTGATGTCTCTCTGGAAGGCAACCCTTGCTCAGATTTCATCTACCTTGTTGTCAAGAGACTGGACATTGGCAAGTAGTATACTCTGTACCGGTGGGCGATGTGCCCATTTACGGAGCCTGGCCAGAATACCGCTCCGTCTGCCCCTTCTGCGGCGCTGTTGTTTTGGGTCCCATTGTCCTGGGTGGTGGACCAAACAGAGGATCCGCTTCGGGAAAGTCATATTCCTGGTCGTAATGTTGATAAGTTGACGTTGCTCTTATATCCATTAGTTCCTCCCGGCTATATAAAATAAGACTTAAGATTTCCCGGGGTAACAGTGTAAGAAATAACACAAAAAAATATTTTAAAAACACTGCAGTTTCCTAAGAACACGAAGCGGCCATCTCTGTCGGCGCCAGTGAAAGTACATGACAGCGCGCTTGGAGTTTGCCAAAAAACAAATAAAGCGCTCCTCAGCAGAACACACAATCCAAGTCTCTGGTACTACCACTCTCACAGAACACTGGGTTGCCATGACGGATGCCTTGGCATCTACGTAATCAGACAGCCCATACTCTGATCATCTCTCCTGTTAAGGGGCCAGTGCATCAATGAACTGGGCAAAACACATGGTGATACTTTGAGACGTGCTTTACTGTAGCCCTCAGAAACATACTAGCACAGGGAGAAACCCAATAGTCAACAACATTTAAATCTGTCAAGACTTCCACTATAGGCTCTTCCCAATATGAGTGAGCTGGCCTAAAGAAATATTTATATTCTGTTGTTGTCTGATGTCATATATCAGGCAAATTCTTATCCATAATAGTGAGTGTATGTGAATGCGTGTCTGTGTGTCCCTCACCTTGCTGATGATAGTGTAGAAGTCATGGTCTGGGTCCATGGAGGGAGGAGGGATATCGAAGCTCCGCCTCCAGATCTTCACCTGAGCCTCTCCATGCTTGGCAGCAGTCTCTGACTTGTTTAACCCCGTCAGGCCACCGTAGTGGCGTTCGTTGAGGCGCCAGGTCCGGTGGACAGGAAGCCACATCTGGTCAATGCTGTCCAGACACAGCCAAAGAGTGCGGATGGCCCTCTTCAGAACTGAGGTGTAGCATACGTCAAACTCATAGCCAGCATCTGAGGAAGAGAAAGGTTGTGATCGCATTTGATTCATGATGATTTGTGGGTGGGTGGATGGGCAGATGGATCAACAGAGTAAGACTAGGAAATCAACCAATGGTCAAGTTCTGGGTTGGGACAAAAACTTATGCTAGGTCTACAGGACCAGGAGTGGATATGATGGAGAGTACAACACCTTGACACTGCTGTAGACTATTTTTACATAATTCAAGCAAGCAATGTCATCATCCATCACTCCAGTGTTCATTTGCTAAATTGTAATTACTTTGCTTCTATGGCCTATTTATTGCCTTACTTCCTCATGCCATTTGCACACTGTATATAGACTTTCTATTGTGTTATTGACCATACGCTTGTTTATTCCATGTGTAACTGTTGTTGTTTGTGTCGCACTGCTTCGCTTTATCTTGGCCAGGTCGCAGTTGTAAATGGGAACTTGATCTCAACTAGCTTACCTGGTTAAATAAAGGTGAAATAAAAAAATACATTTAAAAAAACGTCGCTGGTTAAATTCATCAGCTGACATAGCATGGGTTACTAGGTCTTCGTTTTGGGCCAAATATGACTTTAGTCAGAAACACCACATATTTCCCTAACCAATACCATAAGGCTTGATTGTATTACTTGTACGAAGCAGCACGTCTAGAACTGCAGGTTCACATCCTTCGGAAAAGCTCTGACGTCAAAAGCGGTGGAGTCGGGATCTTCGTTGCTCATTTGTCCACAGTGAAAGGGGGCTGAACTAATAGGCCACCAGAGGGCATTCTATTAATATCCCGAGCGAACCGGGTTAGCGTTGATTGCATTCGATTTGGAACCGGCTGCGTCCCGGGCGTGAGCCAGGTGACCCCGTTTTGGCCACCAGCACGTTGAGTAATGAGTAGGATTCTGAGTTTTCACATGCAAAAGTGATTGCATTTGATACAAAAGCTTATCTGCCTTCCCAGTGACTCATGCTGCCTTGTTGACAACATGAACGAGAGTCGAATATTGCTGTTCGATTTGAGAAATACGCTCCTTCCTCACCGCTTTTGACCATTCACGTAATAGGCCATATCCGGGTGCACTTAATTGACTCCTTATTAAAACCGGGCATGGTCAAAGTGGAAATGAGGGCGTGATTGACAACCGGGAGACCACCAAAACACACCTCCATCCTATGTCAAATCGATGGAGTTGTCACGTAACGTTGCTGGTATTGGTAAAAAGTAGTTTCACATCTACATGTTTGATTGTAAATCATCAATAATAGTTGAGATCCCTTCAAGCCGCAAAAAAAGTCAAATGTGCAGGCACTCAGCCTTTGAAATTGCTGTAGTCGCTGCTGCCACAGGACTTTCGATAAACAGAGAATGGAAATGTACAATCAGTCAATTGCATTAGTGAGGACACATTTGACGTGTTGTGTCTGGTATAGTATCCTACAATGTAAGTAACTAGCTGGTCAAATAAAATAGAACTAGAATCCACCTTTCAGGGCCTGTCCTCCTCTCCTCGCCTCCCGTTCTCCAGTCTCGCTCAGATCGGCGTCGAACCAGCCACAAAATCGGTTCTCCTGGTTCCAGTTGCTCTCGCCGTGGCGGATCAACACCAGCTTGTAGGCGGCCATGGTGATAGAAGTATCTTAATTTGAACAAGCTCCGTATATAAGGAGGAAACGCCGCTGTTCAAGTTGAAAAGAAGCAATAGAATGGCAGGACCCAGCTAGCTACGTTTGAAGCTAGAGGACATGAGTGATGCGATTGGATGTTTTCTCACTCTGTTTCACACCAATCCAATGGGATCCCGCTGCAGTAGACTACAGTAGACTACTTCCTGAATATTTCTCGACCAATGAAATAAAGGTAGGCGGGCACAAGGTCCCATGACCTTCATAGGGAACAGGTATATTATAGCTGTTTTGTAGTTTGATACCTACAATGTGACTACTAGCACATTTCAGTGGCATCAAAAACAACCACTGAATTTGGACTGAAAATGATGAAGGATTGTAAATGTTATGAAAGAATACTTAACTACCAGCACCCCAATCTCGCCTGATTTGTCACATTCCTTTGATCAATTGGGTGGATCATTCAGAATACGGATAATTCAGAATAATTCACGACAGTTTAAGTAATCATCACTGCATGCTCAACCATCTTTGATGTCAAATAGGTTGATACATTTTTTTCATTTATAATTCCGTTTTACACTGAACAAAATTATAAACGCAACATGCAACAATTTCAAAGACTTTACTGAGATCATACAAGGTAAACAGTCCATTGAAATAAACAAATTAGGCCCTAATCTATGGATTTCACATGACATGGAATACCGATATGCATCTGTTGATCACAGATACCTTTAAAAAAAGGTAGGGATGTGGATCAGAAAACCAGTCAGTAACTGGTGAGACCACCTTTTGCCTCATGTAGTGCGACACATCCCCTTCGCATAGATTTGATCAGGCTGTTGATTGTGGCTTGTAGAATGTTTGTCCCACTCATTTTCAAAGGCTGTGCGAAGTTGCTGGATATTGGCAGGAACTGGAACATGTGGTCGTAGACTTCAACCCAGAGCATCCCAAACATGCTTAATGGGTGACATGTCTGGTGAGTATGTAAGCCATGGAAGAACTGGTAATTTTCAGCTTCCAGGAATTGTGTACAGGTCCTTGCAAGATGGGGCCGTGATTTATCATGCTGAAACATAAGATTATGGTGGCGGATGAATGGCATGACAATGGGCCTAAGGATCTCATCACGGTATCTCTGTGCATTCAAATTGCCATTGATAAAATCATTGGGTTGTGCAAAGCAACAGTTTCATCAGCTGTACGGGTAGCTGGTCTCAAACGATCCAGCAGATGAAGAAGCCGGATGTGGAGGTCCTGGCGTGGTTACACATGATCTGCGGTTGTCCTGCGTTGGAGGCGCCTTATGGTATAGAAAGGAACATTAACTTATCTGGCAAGAGCTATGGTGGACATTCCTGCAGTCAGAATGACAATTGCACACTCAATCAAAAGTTGCGACATCTGTAGCATTTGGTTGTGTGACAAAACTGCACATTTTAGAGTGGTCTTTTATAGTCCCCAGCACAAGGTGCACCTGTGTAATGATCATGCTGTTTAATCAGCTTCTTGATATGTCACACCTGTCAGGTGGATGGATTATCTTGTCAAAGGAGAAATGTTCATTAACAGGGATGTAAACAAATGTGTTCACAAAAATTGCGAAAAATTATATTTTTGTATGTATGGAACATTTTGGGGATCTTTTATGCTAAAATTTCAAAAACTCTGTTTTTGCTTTGTTATTATGGGGTATTGTGTGTAGATTGATGAGGGGAAAAAACAATGTAATCCATTTTAAAATAAGGCTGTAACGTAAGAAAATGTGAAAAAGTCAAGAGGTCTAAATACTTTTTGAATGCACTGTACGGGTTTCTAACTCCATTGAGAAAGGCTAATCAGAATCAGAGATCATGCAACAGATCTGCTTTGCTAATAACACTGATTGAAAAGTGTTCAGAAACTCCGCCTATAACATCGACAAGCTAACATCCTCCATAATCGGCTTCATAAGGAAATGCATCTGCGACGTTGTCCCCACAGTGAAGGTTAGCTGCTTTCCCAATCAAAAGCCCTGGATTAACACAGAGGTTGGTGCTAAAATAAAGGACAGTGCTACCACATGCAGGGCTATCGCAGACAACCCTGAGGCTACGGCTGAGGCAAGGAAAAAGCACAAGATGTCCTGTTACGACCTCTGCAGAGTCATCAAATGAGCCAAAGGACAATATAGGAATAAGGTGGGCTCTGACGCCCGCCGCTTGTGGCACGGGCTATAGTCCATTACGGATTATAAAGGAATACCCAGCCATGATCTGCCCAACGATCTCTTCCAGATGAACTCAATGCATTTTATGTATGCTTCGGCAATAACGACGTGCGTGAGGGCCCCCACCCACCCAGATGACTGGGTGATCGCGCTCTCCGAGGCCGACATGAGTAAGGTCTTTAATCAAGTCAACATTCGCAAGGCCGCAGGACCGGAATATATTCCAGGACAGATTCTCAGAGCATGCACAGGTCAACTGGCAGGCATATTCAATGTCATTTTCATCCTCTCCTTGTCCCAGCCTATAATCCCCATGTCCCCATGTCTTAAAGTGACTACTTTCATTCCCAAGAACTCTAAGGCTTCATGCCACAATTACTACCACACTGTAGCACTCACATACATACTACTTTACTCATCTCATATGTATATACTGTATTCTATTCTACTGTATTTTAGTCACTCTAACATTCTAACATTGCTCAATCTAATATTTATATATTTCTTAATTCCATTTTTTTCCTTTTAGATTTGTGTGTATTATTGTGAATTGTTAGACACTACCGCACAGTTCGCTACACCCGCAATACCATCTGCTAAATATGTGTATGTGACCAATAAAATTTGATTTGATCTGTAATCATGTAATCATGAAGTGCTTTGAAAGGTTGGTAATGGCACACATCAACTCCACCATCCCAGACACCCTAGACCCACTCCAATTTGCATACTGTCCCAACAGATCCATAGACGCAATCTGCTGTATCTTCCACCCTCATTCCTACAGAACACATGATTGGGTAGGGATCACTAACCCCTGTAGATTCTTCCTAAACCTCCCAATTACATCTGCCAATGAACTCGAGATCAGAGGAAGAGCCAGAGCAGATCCATTCCCATTAACTGGGTCAATGCCTCTGCTGATCCTACAGCTATTGCATGCAGTAATCATATGCCTATGAACCAGAGTTATACTGTTACCACTGAGGTGTTGTGCCCTAGCAAGAAGTCCACTGTGTGTAGTTCACCCTGCACTAACATAAATAACCTGAGCATGTCTACCTCTGCAAAGCTTCCCAGTAAAGCAAGAAAAACATTCAAGCATCCCAGAAAAGTGTTAAAAATTGCCCATGTTAACATATGTAGCTTAAGAAACAAGGTTCATGAAATCAATAATTTGCTAGTAACATTCATATTCTGACAATCTCTGAAACTTACTTAGATAATACGTTTGATGATACAGTGGTAGCAATACATGGTTATAATATCTACAGAAAATATGGAAATGTCAGGTGGAGGTATGGCTGTTTATATTCAGAACCACATTCCTGTAAAGCTTAGAGAGGATCTCACCTAAAGCCCATTCTGGTGGAAGCTGCTATAGACCACCAAGTGCTAACTGTCCGTATGTGAAATGCTTGATAATGTATGTGATATCAATAGAGAGGTATATTTTCTGGGCAATTTAAATATTGACTGATTTTCATCAGGCTTCCCATTCAAAATAAAGCTTCAAGCTGTAACAACTGCCTGCAAAGTGGTTCAGGTTATCAATCAACCTACCAGGGTAGTTACAAACAGCACAGGAATGAAATGATCAACATGTATTGATCACATCTTTATTAATGCTGCAGAAATTTGTTTGAAAGCGACAAAACTGCACATTTTATGGATACTATGGATACTTATGGATACTTCCGGGTTGGAGCGAGCCGGTCGCATCCGCGCTTCGGTCTGCAGGTTGTATAACTTTTTCATTACATTTCATTACATCTCATTATAGTACAACGGTCTGATTTGTCTAATCTTAGCAATTTCTTCTTAGCTAGCTACATAGTCGTCGTTGTATCAAAGATAATTGCGTAATTATCGTATTTCGTCGTCTCCTATCTGCCCAACACGTTCACCGTCTACCGTAGCACTGTAGTAACTATCACACTCAACTGAACGACTTGATTAGTGTAGTGTTAGCTAGCTACATAGTTGTCTTTGCTGTCTTCGTATCCAAGATAATTGTGTAGTTATTAGAGTGTGTAGTCTTATAGTGATTATCTTAATTTACCGAGGTTAGCTAGCCAGCTATTTTGTCGTCCTTAACGTAGGAGACACTCCTAGCTAGCCAATAGCCAGCCAACGTCTACTGAATAGAACTTTCGCATTCCGGTCGCATTCCGCTTCGCTCCACAGGTAGTATCATATTTTCATTTCATTTCATTACAGTCCCAACGGTGTGATTTGTTTGATCGTAGCTAGCTACATAGCTAGCTACATAGCCGTCTTTGTTTCAAAGATAATTGTGTAGTCTAGAGCGATTTTCTAGGTTAGCTAGCCAGCTATTGTCGTTCTCCTAACGCAACGTAACGTAACCAACACTGCTAGCTAGCCAGCTTGCCCCCGAAAAGCAGCATTGTAGAAACTTCACACTCAACGGAACGACTTGATTAGGGTAGTGTCAACAACGCAGCTAGCCTACCTCAGCAGTACTGTATCATTTTAATCATTTTAGTCAATTAGATTCTTGCTACGTAAGCTTAACTTTCTGAACATTCGAGACGTGTAGTCCACTTGTCATTCCAATCTCCTCTGCATTAGCGTAGCCTCTTCTCTAGCCTGTCAACTATGTGTCTGTCTATCCCTGTTCTCTCCTCTCTGCACAGACCATACAAACGCTCCACACCGCATGGCCGCAGCCACCCTAATCTGGTGGTCCCAGCGCGCACGACCCACGTGGAGTTCCAGGTCTCCGGTAGCCTCTGGAACTGCCGATCTGCGGCCAACAAGGCAGAGTTCATCTCAGCCTATGCCTCCCTCCAGTCCCTCGACTTCTTGGCTCTGACGGAAACATGGATCACCACAGACAACACCGCTACTCCTACTGCTCTCTCTTCGTCCGCCCACGTGCTCTCGCACACCCGAGAGCTTCTGGTCAGCGGGGTGGTGGCACCGGGATCCTCATCTCTCCCAAGTGGTCATTCTCTCTTTCTCCCCTTACCCATCTGTCTATCGCCTCCTTTGAATTCCATGCTGTCACAGTTACCAGCCCTTTCAAGCTTAACATCCTTATCATTTATCGCCCTCCAGGTTCCCTCGGAGAGTTCATCAATGAGCTTGATGCCTTGATAAGCTCCTTTCCTGAGGACGGCTCACCTCTCACAGTTCTGGGCGACTTTAACCTCCCCACGTCTACCTTTGACTCATTCCTCTCTGCCTCCTTCTTTCCACTCCTCTCCTCTTTTGACCTCACCCTCTCACCTTCCCCCCTACTCACAAGGCAGGCAATACGCTCGACCTCATCTTTACTAGATGCTGTTCCTCCACTAACCTCATTGCAACTCCCCTCCAAGTCTCCGACCACTACCTTGTATCCTTTTCCCTCTCGCTCTCATCCAACACTTCCCACACTGCCCCTACTCGGATGGTATCGCGCCGTCCCAACCTTCGCTCTCTCTCCCCGCTACTCTCTCCTCTTCCATCCTATCATCTCTTCCCTCTGCTCAAACCTTCTCCAACCTATCTCCTGATTCTGCCTCCTCAACCCTCCTCTCCTCCCTTTCTGCATCCTTTGACTCTCTATGTCCCCTATCCTCCAGGCCGGCTCGGTCCTCCCCTCCCGCTCCGTGGCTCGACGACTCATTGCGAGCTCACAGAACAGGGCTCCGGGCAGCCGAGCGGAAATGGAGGAAAACTCGCCTCCCTGCGGACCTGGCATCCTTTCACTCCCTCCTCTCTACATTTTCCTCCTCTGTCTCTGCTGCTAAAGCCACTTTCTACCACTCTAAATTCCAAGCATCTGCCTCTAACCCTAGGAAGCTCTTTGCCACCTTCTCCTCCCTCTTGAATCCTCCTCCCCCTCCCCCCTCCTCCCTCTCTGCAGATGACTTCGTCAACCATTTTGAAAAGAAGGTCGACGACATCCGATCCTCGTTTGCTAAGTCAAACGACACCGCTGGTTCTGCTCACACTGCCCTACCCTGTGCTCTGACCTCTTTCTCCCCTCTCTCCAGATGACATCTCGCGTCTTGTGACGGCTGGCCGCCCAACAACCTGCCCGCTTGACCCTATCCCCTCCTCTCTTCTCCAGACCATCTCCGGTGACCTTCTCCCTTACCTCACCTCGCTCATCAACTCATCCCTGACCGCTGGCTACGTCCCTCCCGTCTTCAAGAGAGCGAGAGTTGCACCCCTTCTGAAAAAACCTACACTCGATCCCTCCGATGTCAACAACTACAGACCAGTATCCCTTCTTTCTTTTCTCTCCAAAACTCTTGAACGTGCCGTCCTTGGCCAGCTCTCCCGCTATCTCTCTCAGAATGACCTTCTTGATCCAAATCAGTCAGGTTTCAAGACTAGTCATTCAACTGAGACTGCTCTTCTCTGTATCACGGAGGAGCTCCGCACTGCTAAAGCTAACTCTCTCTCCTCTGCTCTCATCCTTCTAGACCTATCGGCTGCCTTCGATACTGTGAACCATCAGATCCTCCTCTCCACCCTCTCCGAGTTGGGCATCTCCGGCGCGGCCCACGCTTGGATTGCGTCCTACCTGACAGGTCGCTCCTACCAGGTGGCGTGGCGAGAATCCGTCTCCTCACCACGTGCTCTCACCACTGGTGTCCCCAGGGCTCTGTTCTAGGCCCTCTCCTATTCTCGCTATACACCAAGTCACTTGGCTCTGTCATAACCTCACATGGTCTCTCCTATCATTGCTATGCAGACGACACACAATTAATCTTCTCCTTTCCCCCTTCTGACGACCAGGTGGCGAATCGCATCTCTGCATGTCTGGCAGACATATCAGTGTGGATGACGGATCATCACCTCAAGCTGAACCTCGGCAAGACGGAGCTGCTCTTCCTCCCGGGGAAGGACTGCCCGTTCCATGATCTCGCCATCACGGTTGACAACTCCATTGTGTCCTCGTCCCAGAGCGCTAAGAACCTTGGCGTGATCCTGGACAACACCCTGTCGTTCTCAAATAACATCAAGGCGGTGGCCCGTTCCTGTAGGTTCATGCTCTACAACATCCGCAGAGTACGACCCTGCCTCACACAGGAAGCGGCGCAGGTCCTAATCCAGGCACTTGTCATCTCCCGTCTGGATTACTGCAACTCGCTGTTGGCTGGGCTCCCTGCCTGTGCCATTAAACCCCTACAACTCATCCAGAACGCCGCAGCCCGTCTGGTGTTCAACCTTCCCAAGTTCTCTCCACGTCACCCCGCTCCTCCGCTCTCTCCACTGGCTTCCAGTTGAAGCTCGCATCCGCTACAAGACCATGGTGCTTGCCTACGGTGCTGTGAGGGGAACGGCACCTCAGTACCTCCAGGCTCTGATCAGGCCCTACACCCAAACAAGGGCACTGCGTTCATCCACCTCTGGCCTGCTCGCCTCCCTACCACTGAGGAAGTACAGTTCCCGCTCAGCCCAGTCAAAACTGTTCGCTGCTCTGGCCCCCCAATGGTGGAACAAACTCCCTCACGACGCCAGGACAGCAGAGTCAATCACCACCTTCCGGAGACACCTGAAACCCCACCTCTTTAAGGAATACCTAGGATAGGATAAAGTAATCCTTCTCACCCACCCCCCCACTCCCCCCCACCTTAAAAGACCTAGATGCACTATTGTAAAGTGGCTGTTCCACTGGATGTCATAAGGTGAAAGCACCAATTTGTAAGTCGCTCTGGATAAGAGCGTCTGCTAAATGACTTAAATGTAATGATGTAATGTAAATGAAAGCAGTATCCAAATCCATTGGATGTAGTGATCACAATATAGTAGCCATATCTAGGAAAACCATGTTCTATAGGCTGGGCATAATATAGTTTATAAGAGGTCATACAATAAGTTTCGCAGCGATTCCTATGTTGATGATGTAAAGAATATATGTTGGTCTGTGGTCTGTAATGAGGAGCAACCGGACACTGCACTTGACACATTTATGAAATTGTTTAGCCCAATTACAAATAAGCATGCACCCATTAAGCAAATGACTGTAAAACTGTTAAATCCCTATGGATTGATGAGGAATTTAAAAATGGTATGGTTGAGAGGGATGAGAAAAAATAAATGGCAAATAGGTCTGGCTGTACAACCGATTGGCAAATGTACTGCAAATTGAGAAATCATTTGACTAAACTGAATAAAAAGAAGAAGAAAATACACTATGAAACAAAGACAATTGACATAAAGAATGACAGTAAAAAGATTTGGAGCGCCTTAAATGAACTTTTGGGCAAAAAGGCAAACTCCACTCCATCATTCATTGAATGACATCTCCAATCTAAAATCAAATCTAGAGTCGGCTTTCTATTCCGCAACAAAGCCTCCTTCTCTCACGCCGCCAAACTTACCCTAGTAAAACTGACTATCCTACCGATCCTCGACTTCGGCGATCTACAAAATGGCTTCCAATACTCTACTCAGCAAACTGGATGCAGTTTATCACAGTGCCATCCGTTTTGTTACTAAAGCACCTTATACCACCCACCACTGCGACCTGTATGCTCTAGTCGGCTGGTCCTCGCAATATATTCGTCGCCAGACCCACTGGCTCCAGGTCATCTACAAGTCCATGCTAGGTAAAGCTCCACCTTATCTCAGTTCACTGGTCACGATGGCAACACCCACCCGTAGCACGCGCTCCAGCAGGTGTATCTCGCTGACCATCCCTAAAGCCAACACCTCATTTGGCCGCCTTTCCTTCCAGTTCTCTGCTGCCTGTGACTGGAATGAATTGCAAAAATCGCTGAAGTTGGAGACTTTTATCTCCCTCACCAACTTTAAACATCTGCTATCTGAGCAGCTAACCGATCGCTGCAGCTGTACATAGTCCATCGGTAAATAGCCCACCCAATTTACCTACCTCATCCCCATACTGTTTTTATTTATTTACTTTTCTGCTCTTTTGCACACCAGTATCTCTACCTGCACATGACCATTTGATCATTTATCACTCCAGTGTTAATCTGCTAAATTGTAATTATTCGCCTACCTCCTCATGCCTTTTGCACACAATGTATAGACTCTTTTTTTCTTTTTTTCTACTGTGTTATTGACTTGTTTATTGTCTACTCCATGTGTAACTTTGTGTTTTTGTCTGTTCACACCGCTATGCTTTATCTTGGCCAGGTCGCAGTTGTAAATGAGAACTTGTTCTCAACTAGCCTACCTGGTTAAATAAAGGTGAAATAAAAAATAAATAAAAAATAAGATGGCTCATTCATCACAAAACCAGCTGATATTGCCAACTACTTTCATTGTTTTTTCATTGGCAAGATTAGCAAACTTAGCAACAAATGCTGACACTACACATCTAAGTATTTCTGACCAAATTATGAAAGACAAGCATTGTAATTTTGAATTCCATAAAGTAAGTGTGGAAGAGGTGAAAAAATATTGTTGCCTATCAACAATAACAAGCCACCTGGGTCTGACAACTTGGATGGAAAATTACTGAGGATAATAGCGGACGATATTGCCATTCCTATTTGCCACATATTCCATTTAAGTCCACTAAAAAGTGTGTGCCCTCAGGCCTGTTGGGAAACAAAAGTTATTCCCCTACCTAAGGATAGTAAAGCCCCCTTTACTGGCTCAAATAGCCGACCAATCAGCCTGTTACCGACCCTTTGTAAACTTTTGAAAAAAATGTGTTTGACCAGATACAATGATATTTTACAGGAAACAAATTGGCAACAGACTTTCAGCACGTTTATAGGGAAGGACTTTCAACAACCACAGCACTTACACAAATGATTGATGATTTGCTGAGAGAAATTGATGATAAAAAGATTGTGGGGGCTGTTAGACTTCAGTGCGGCTTTTGACATTAGCGATCATAGTCTGTTGCTGGAAAAACGTATGTGTTATGGCTTTACACCCCCCTGCTATACTGTGGATAAATAGTTATCTGTCTAACATAACACAGAGGGGGTTCTTTAATGGAAGCCTCTCCAACAATCAGGAAGTTCCCAGGGCAGCTGTCTAGGCCCCTTACTTTTTTCTAACTTTACTAACGACATGCCACAAGCTTTAAGTAAAGCCAGAGTGTCTATGTATGCGGATGACTAAACAGTATACACATCAACTACCACAGTGACTGAAATGACTGCAACACTTAACAAATAGTTTCAGAATAGGTGGCAAGGAATCAGTTAATCCTAAATATTTAAAAAACTAAAAGCATTGTATTTGGGACATATCATTCACTAAACCCTAAATCTCAACAAAATCTTGTAATAAATAATGTGTTAATTGAGCAAGTTGAGGAGACTAAACTGCTTGGAGTAACCCTGGATTATAAACTGTCATGGTCAAAACGTATTGATACAACAGTAGCTAGGATGGGGAGGTCTGTCCATAATAAAGTGTTGCTCTGCATTCTTAACAGCACTATCAACAAGGCAAGTCCTACAGGCCCTAGTTTTGTCGCAACTGGACTACTGTTCAGTTGTGTGATCAGGTGCCACAAACTGGGACTTAGGAAAATTGCAATTGGCTCAGAACAGGGCAGCACGGCTGGCCCTTGGATGTACACAGAGAGATAATATTAATAATATGCATGTCAATCTCTCCTGGCTCAAAGTGGAGGAGAGATTGACTTCATCATTACTTATATTTGTGAGAGGTAATGAATGACATGTTGAATGCACTGAGCTGTTTGTTTGAACTACTGGTCCACAGCTCGGACACCGATGCATAAGACATGCCACCAGAGGTCTCATCAGTCCTCCAGAACAGGCAATGGGAGGCGCACAGTACTACATAGGGCCACGACTACATGGAACTCTATTCCACATCAAGTAACTCATGCAAGCAGTACAATTAGATTTTTTTTTAAATGATAAAAACACACCTTTATGGGACTGTGAAGCAATACAAACATAGCCACACACACATCAAATCAAACTCTATTTATCACATGCCCCAAAAACAACAAGTGTAGACCTTACCGTGAAATGCTTACTTACAAGCCCTTAACCAACAAGAAGAGTTAAGATAATATTCAACAAATAAACTAAAGTAAAAAATTCAATTAAATAATAAAAAGTAACACAATAATGAGGCTATATACAGGGGGTACCGGTTAGTTGAGGTATTTTTTACATGTAGGTAGGGGTGAGGTGACTATGCATAGATAATAAACGGCGAGTAGCAGCAGTGCACAAAACAAATGGAGGGGGGCTCAATGTAATAGTCTGGTGGCCATTTTATTAAATGTTCAGCAGTCTTATGGCTTGGGGGTAGAAGCAGTTAAGAAGCCTTTTGGTCCTAGACTTGAAAGCGGCAGCTCTAGCCCTTACCTCGATGCAGATGTTTCCTATAATCCAAGGCTTCTGGTTGGGATATGTACTGTTGTGTCTGGACTATTGTCAAATGTGAAGACCGTTATTTTTTCAAATCAATTCTTTTGGTGTAATTATTATTACCAATTAAACTAATAACGTAAACTTTAATTAACTAGGAAGTCGGGGCACCATGAAAAAAATGTTTATAGAGTCTCTATTACCCGATCCTTCCCCCAGGGCACATCATGACAGTCCCCCTCTGGTGGGTTGAATCTTGTGATTATCCTGCAGGTTGCAAACTAACAAAACAATTATGACCACGTGATGTCCTGGTTGTGGATCATTGTTGCAGTCCCCCTCTGGTGGTTGACATTGGTAGGCTCTCTGAAAGCGGACCAATCCAACACAAGGATGGGCAGTGGATGTCCGGTTGGTGATCCCTGTTGTGGTCCCCCTCTAGTGGTTCACCTTGGACTGACACTATTAGTGTCATTGTAAACGGTGACAGTCCACACAAAGCGGAGATGTATCCTCGGAAGCAGAGTACACTCTGCTCATCAATGTTCTTCTTTCTGAGATGGCCGCAGTGCTTGCAGAAGTGTCCAAAGGGCACGAGAAGTTAATCTCAATTACAGTATTGCACGACTTCAAGGAGGAGGGAAGTTGGTAATTCACAGATACAGCTGGCTCAGAATCATGAAAAGAATGGTCAATCGGGTTTGCTGATGGAATGTGTCGAGATATCGTAATATGTCCATGGATAGGATTCTGCACCAAGAGTTTTCAAAATGTATTTTTCCCACGGGGTGCTTTTGACAGATACCCCTCGTGGATGACTGCATTGCAGCTAGCGTTAGGGGAGGACAGTGTGGTCAGTGGAGAAGGCACTGGGACCTGTGACCATACATGGTTGGTTTTCCAATCAGATTCGAGGTTAGTAACATACACAGGGTGAACAAGCGTTACGTCCTGGAAGTGTTTCAGCATGACTCTCACTGTGAGAGGCGCAGTAGTCTGAGGGAAACCTCAAAGTGTAATGTCACATCGTTCCACTTTTAACCAACGTTTAGTTGGCTTCAAAGCCCTTTTGATATCATCAAACAATGTTTGAGAGATGAGTGATGTTGTCGCGCCCGAATCAATTAGTGCATGGCAAGTTAAGCAGTCCCCCAGGACTGTTTCCAGGTACGGCCATTTAGAGTCGTATTTAGTGGACATATTCCCCACGGTGGAGTGGTAGTGCCATTCCTGTTCAAGGTGAAAGCAGATCGACTTTTCCGATTTTGAGTGGGCTTGGCATTAATGAAGCTTTTGGCCTTTTTCTTCGCAACCTTTCTATCAGAGTCTATAGACAAATTCTGTGGGCTTTTTTCTTGATCAAGCGGGCCCTGGATAGGGTCTTGAGTGAGAGCGGGAGAAATTCGATTTTTAACTTCCTTGCTAAGTGTGTTCATTCCTGCCGACCTGGTGTCCGGCAATTTCCTGTCTAGTTCTTGTGACTTTTCTTTTACCCTTTAATCAAATTGTTCTCGCTTAGGTTCTTCACCTAGTGGAACTTCCAGAGAACATTGGTCTACGTTTTGATCGTCCTTCAACCCTTTGTTACCCTTGTGCTCTAACACTTTTTGTAGGTTGGGTGCAGGAACGTAGCGAACAGGTCGATTGTAACGGTAGTTGTTTCGATGGCGAAGTACTTTACAGTTATTTCGACTGCGGTGGTTATTGGATTCATGGTTTTGTGGTAGAAACCGTTCTTGTGCGTCATCTCTCAACGCTCCAATACCTGATAATGCACCCTCTAACTGGAGTGAGTGCTCCTGGTCAAACTTGAGTGCTCCTGGTCAGGGCTCTTAGCGTTGCAAGCTGTTGATTCCTCAAAAGCTGTGCTTGCAAGCTCTCTGAGTTGTAAGATAGGCAAGTCAACGTGGGCTGTAGGGCCCAAGTAGGTAATGAAGGTGGGATACATGTTCGACAGAAACATTTGTTTGAATGGTAACAGCTCTTCCATTCCTGTTTCAGTGAGCTTGTGCGTAGTAAGCCTATGATAGTAAGCTTGTGCGTGTTCATTCCAAGCTTGTTTGACAGTGTTTGCCAGTGAGCTATTGTGTTTCGCAGAACCACTGAACTCTAATTTCAAAGCTGTGGCAAGTTTACCGTGGTCGTTTAGCACGTGTTGCTGTTATAGACGAATGATGTCCAATCAATTGAGATTGTCTGGATTATCATAAGTGTAACCAGTAGAGCAAATGTTGGTACATTCACCACTAGGTTCACTTCTCCCTAACGCCAAAGCCACATGGGATTTCCGTGAAGGCGGTACTTCCTTCAGTACTGGGTAGTCCCGAATAAGCTTTGCAAAAGCAAATTTGACTGATTAATCAAAATTAAAGATAAATCAAACCTATATAGGCTATTTGGGATTTACACTTTAATGAACCTGAGAGTAGCTGTATCAAGGTTAATGTGGAAGAGTTTAAATGGTCTCATTTGTAGAAACCAATCAATTTGGAAATGATTTAAAATGTCCATTTGAAGAAGTTAAGCAATTTTAATTTCTTAGTTAAATTGAATGAGACCGATATCCAATCAGTGTCGATTGGCTGGATATCAGAAGAGTAACCACTTGTTAGCACTGTAGGACAATGGTGGACCTCAATGGAATATATATATTTTTTATCGATTCTGTTACACCAGGGATCACTTATCCCTGAGGGCTGAAACCACATGGGATTCCCGCGAAGGGGGGACTTTCATCAATACTGGTCAGTAATGTAGGAGTTGGCTTAATGCTTGCAAACACAAATGTAATTGATTAATCAGTGTTAATGATAAATCAAGCCTGTATAGGCTATTTGGGAATTCAACTTTAATTAACCTGACAGCATTGTTGATCTAGGTTAATGTAGAAACCAATCACTTTGGATATTATCTAAAAGATCCACCTGAAAAGATTTGTTAGGCAATTTTAACTTTAGTTAAAATTGAATGAGACATATCCAAACAGTTTAGTCAGTACCCCATTTCAATACACGTGAGTATATGGTCGATATCACATAGAACTAATTATTTAAAAATAAATATTACTGGCGATTCTTCACCACCAGGAGTCAGTGATTGCAAAAAGCTGAAATCAAACAGAAATACAGAGGGCGGGATTTCCGTTGCCCAAGTTGGAGGAATTTCAACATGAAACAGGAAAAACAAAATGGCTGCTCAACTTGTTAGTTCTAGCATCTCGTGCAAGCGAGTCCTACTTTGTACACTTTCAAGCATAACATAGGATCCCCTTAAACAAGGGAACGGTTTTACTAGAAACGTCTTACATTCAACCCTTTCTCAGCGATTTTCTTTGCTAGCCCTAAGTTTTTAATTTATTTTTTTAACCTTTATTTAACTAGGCAAGTCAGTTAAGAACAAATTCTTATTTCAATGACGGCCTAGGAACAGTGGGTTAACTGCCTGTTCAGGGGCAGAACGACAGATTTGTACCTTGTCAGCTCGTTACCGGAACTCGCAGTAATTTTAGGATAAAGATACGCCTGTGCCCTACCCACACTACTGAAAACGCAGGGGACCGAGAATTATTGCTTGGTCTGCTAATATGTCCTCAAAATTCAATCGGCTGCCTCTTTGTCCTCGCTCGAGAAATAAATAATGACCGAGTCTACCCGGTTCTGAAACACGAGAGACAGAAACATGTCTATTTGTCAAATTTCTATATAGCTGTATCATTATCCAAGTACTAGAAATTGAATCACTACTTTACAACTCATAAGCCACCCGGACTTCATCAGATACACGACACCGGGACAACTATGGGCAACACACACACCAAACGGCTCTATTAGTATCTAACGCAGTCTGTTTGTACAGTGATCTGTTTGCACAGTTTATATATATATACTTAATGCGCCATCTAATGTAAATGTACACTCAGTCATGAAGAGGGCACGATACGTGCATACAAACACACAATAACATATGCACTATACACACGTACACATGGACTTTGTGTTGTAGAAATGTGGTAGTAGTTTAGGGGCCTGAGGGTACACACTTAATACGTTGTGAAATCTGTTAATGTATTGTAATGTTTTAGCAGCAGCTAATAGGGATCAATAATAAATACAAACAGTCCCCTCACCCTATCACCAACCACCATCGCCTGTCCAATCCCCCTCCAGCAGAGGTGGGACTCAAGCTCCTTCACCACCTTTAAATACCCCCACCAGTCACTAATCAGTGTGCCAGACCTCACTGTTTCAGTTTGCAAGTGTTTTGTTACAAGACACTTTTTCTCTCGTAAACCTTCCCTTTGTGTATTTTGGATGTTTATGACCAAGTTTGTTTTTATTTCTTCTTTTATATTACCAATTGAAGAACATTTACTTCATGCTTTTCTTTTACTCATGTTTAAACCTGTAGCCTAAGGTTTTTTCAATGTAATATTATTGAGATTCATGAGTATATTTGTGGATCTGCACTTGATTTATATGAAATCACTAACATGTATGTTTTTGTTTCCTAGTTAACCATCAATCCTTACATCCTCAACCTTGTCATCATTATCTTCAACAATTAAACTGAAATAATAAACCAGATAATTGCCACTTGAACTGCTAACCACCATCTGTGTTTGAACGGTCACTCCACCACAATAGCCTTAACTCAAACCAACAGCTACAGCAATATAGTATTTTTACCACAACCCTGATCAGTTTTCACAGGCTGTAAACGTTCAGTATTACCAGATTCCCCCCTCCCAACCACATTTCAACATAGTTGGTCCATAACCACATACAACTGGGATAAATCCATTTGAACTCCCCTCCAACTGGCAATTACTAGTGGAGGGGTCAAGCCTGAGCTTTGACTTCTCACACATGCTGACCTCTGAGGTCAACTACTAAGGAAATTACCTCATAACAGTATTTTCGGAAGTTAATTGCAACTACAAAACATTATTTATAAAAATATATTATTATGGTTTTTGAACGCTTTGTTTACAAGCATGAAAGCTGCACTTGCAGTTTATGGTTGACGCAGCGTTTCATAACGAGTTGATAACAAGTGAATGCATCCAACTGGTATTTAAGCCTTCACAACTGGTAATTGCCACCTTCTCACTTGCTTATAAATGCAGCATTAGACATCTAGGAGGTTGGGCAGGGAAAGCGCCAATCGCGAGTCTCTATTCCAAGTGGGCGTGTTTTTACGCGGAAAGACGACACTGTTTTGTTTGAAAGCTTGCGGTAGGCCAGAATCAGCAGCGTTGAGACGACAGCGTAGAAATAACTCGTCTGAGTCCCTCGTCCTGGCTCTTATCTGTCCATTCGCCGACGCTTGTTATACCCCACATCCCACTTTGTGATGGACGAAACGAGCCCCCTCGTCTCTCCTCTCCAGGACCCCATAGATTACAACTATTGCCAGAGCGAAGCCACCAATCCGAGAACGCCGGGTTCTGTTGTGCGAGTGTCGGCTGGGAGCCCGGGACGCAGCCGTGAGAGACAGCCGCTTCTGGACCGGGACAGAGGGAATTCTCCGCGGGATCCACACAGGAATGAGTTTCCGGACGACCCGGAGTTTAGGGAGATCGTGAGGAAAGCAGAACAAGCCATAGAAGAAGAAACATTTCCAGAGAGGATCTGCCAAGGATCCAGTGGTAGCTACTTCGTCAAAGACTCTCAAGGGGTGAGACAGACAAGCTTCTATGGTCTTTCTTTCTAGAGGGGCAGAGGGAGAGATGTAAAAAACACAGTCCGATAAACAGGGAGGGAGACGAATAGGGAGAGGATGCCATCTCTCATGTTTGAAAATGTCCTTTGTTTTCAAGTAAATCATATAATTCAGTTTCATGCAGCAACAACATCACATGATTTTGCTTACTGTCTGTCTGCTCTGGCAACCTGCTGTTGCTGATTCTAGCCCTGACTGTGCAGTGATGTCATCATGTTCTGTATTGAGTTCCAGCATGTATCTGCAGTGTTGATTTTTGAGTTGAGGTGAGAATTTTTCACATTGTGGCTTGTTTCTAGCCATGGTAGACCTTGCCGTATACTGAATATATATATATATATAAACGTGATGTAAAGTGTTCCCATGTTTTATGAGCTGAAAAATACCACAGAAATGTACAATTTTCTCAAATGTTGTGACCAAATATGTTTACATCTGTTAGTGAGCATTTCTCCTTTGCCAAGATAATCCATCCACCTGACAGGTGTGGCATATCAAGAAGCTGATTTAACAGCATGGACATTACACCGGTGCACATTGTGCTGGGGACAATAAAAGGCCACTCTAAACTGCAGTTTTGTCACACAACACAATGGCACAGATGTCTCAAGTTTTGAGGGAGTGTGCAATTGACATGCTGACTGCAGTTATGTCCACCAGAGCTGTTGCCAGAATTTAATGTTAATTTCTCTACCATAAGCCGCCTCCAATGTGTCATTTTAGAGAATTTGGCAGTACGTCCATCTGGCCCCACAAACACAGACCACGTGTAACCACGCCATCCCAGGACCTCCACATCCAGCGTCTGAGACCAGCCACCCGGACAGCTGATGGAACTGGCTGTGCACAATCAAAGAGTTTCTGCACAAACTGTCAGAAACAGTCTCGGGGAAGATCATCCGTGTGCTCGTCGTCCTCCTCCGGGTCTTGACCTGACTGCAGTTCAACATCGTATCTGACTTCAGTGGGCAAATGCTCAACTTCGATGGCCACTGGCGAGCTTGAGAAGTGTGATCTTCACCGATGAATCCTGGTTTCAACTGTACTGGGCAGATGGCATATGCATGACGTTGTGTGGGCGAGTGGTTTCCTGATGTGAACAGTGTGCCCCGTGGTGGTGGGGTTATGGTATGAGCAGGAATAAGCTACAGACAATTAACACAATTGCATTTTATCAATGGTAATTTGAATGCACAGAGATACCTTGATGAGATTCTGAGGCCCATTGTCGTGCCATTCATCACCTCATGTTTCAGCATGACAATGCAGAGCCCCATGTCACTGTACACAATTGCTGGGTGCTAAAAAAGTACCAGTTCTTTCATGGCCTGCATACTCACTAGACATGTTACCCGTAGAGCATGTTGATCCAGAGCATCCCAAATGTGTACTCCAGTGTGTTCCATTTCCCACCAATATCCAGCAACTTCACACAGCAATTGAAAAGAAGTGGGACAACAGCCTGATCAACTCTACGAGAAGGAGATGTGTCGCGCTGCATGAGGCAAATGGTCACACCAGATACTGACTGGTTTCCTAATCTACACCCCTATCTTTTTTTAAGGTATCTGTGACCAACCAACGCATATCTGTATTCCCAGTCATGTGAAATCCATAGATTAGGGCCTGATTAATGTATTTACATTGACTGATTTCTTCATATCAACTGGAACTGTAAAATCTTTGAAATTGTTTCTTGTTGCATTTTATATTTTTGTTCAGTGTAGTTCAACCATGCTAGGCTGGGGGTGTGACAAGGTGGCATCTCAAAGCCCAGGGTCATTGGCAGTCAGGCTAGGAAAAACAAATCTGTGGGCTGCCAGCCCTGCATAATGCATAGAATAGAAAGAAGTTGCCCCCAGACACTGGTCTAAGGATAGAGACATTGTAAGATCCTAGACGTGCGTTTTTTGGCAACTTCTAACACAAGTGTGGTGCAAAGTGCACACAGGCCCAATCTCTGAGATTAGCTGTCACTATCAGTTCTCAGGCCTAAAACAATTGTAATTTGCTGCCATTCGAAAAGGTTGAGATATCCTGTTATACAGCTTGTTAATTCCTTTTTAAATGAAGCAGGCTGGGAGAGAATTGTACAGACATTCTATGCATTGTTCATATGTAAGTAAGATCAACCCTAGACCTGTCAGTCTTTTTTTGAACCCATAGAAAATCAATTTAGCTTACTCTGTGTGTTTGGGTACCATGTAGGCTACTATCTGTGTGAAGATGTCGTAACTCAGAGGTCATGTATTAGCAATCTGAATGGCTAAAGGTAGAAGTCTCCATTTTCTCTCCAGAGGTATGCCTAGTAATAAGCATCCTCACACTCTCTGAAGATGGCCACTTCATTTCCATTTCCTAGCCTCTCTCTCTCTCCTCTCTCCCCTCTCCACATGCTCAATTAACACAGTTCTGTTACTCTCCTATGGACCAGTGAACTATTAAAGGCAACCGATATAACCTTCTATCCAGGCACTGTCTCAGCCAAGGTTACATAGGCTGCGTTCCAGGGTGTCTTTACTGCAGTCATGGGACAAAACAATACCATGATTCTTTTGGGGGATTTTCACAAAATGTAATCCGAGGAAGGATTATTGACATTTGTATTTTACAGTATAATTGAGAAATCATTTGGAATATTTCTGACATTTTTGCCTTTATCCAGGCGTCCTTTAACATAATGTTTCCTCTGGGTAAATCCATTGGAATTCAATTACTTTTTGACAGCATTTTTTTTTATTTAGACAACTTTCCATACATGTTTTCCAATGGAAGAAGTAGTTAGAAAGTTACTGTTTGGGCCTGAATGCCAAAACATTAAAGTTGACCCATTTTGCATACCCCACCATAGCATGAGACATACTTTTGGCCATGTAGCGTATGTGGACACCCCTTCAAATGAGTAGATTTGGCTATTTCAGCCACACCCTTTGCTGACAGGTGTATAAAATTGAACATACAGCCATGCAATCTCCATAGACAAACATTAGCAGTAGAATGGCCTTACTGAAGATCTCAGTGACTTTCAACGTGGCACCATCAAAGGATGCAACCTTTCCAACAAGTTCATCAAATGTGTAAAGCTTGTCGCCATTGTACTCTGGAGCAGTGGAAATGTGTTCTCTGGAGTGATGAATCACGCTTCACCATCTGGCAGTCAGACAGAGGAATTTGGGTTTTGTGAATGCTACCTGCCCGACTGCATAGTGCAACTGTAAAGTTTGGTGGAGGAGGAATAATGGTCTTGGGCTGTTTTTCATGGTTCGGGCCTGGCCCCTTAATTTCAGTGAAGTAAAATATTAACGCTACAGCATACATTGATATTTTAGACAATTCCGTGCTTCCAACTTTGTGGCAACAGTTTGGGGAAGGCCCTTTCCTGTTTCAGCATGACAATGCCCCCGTGCACTGAGAGGTCCATAGAGAAATGATTTGTCGATATTGTTGTGGAAGAAATTGACTGGCCTGCACAGAGCCTTGACTTCAACCCCATCGAACACCTTTGGGATGAATTGGAATGCCGACTGCGAGCCAGGGCTAATTGCCCAACAACAGTGCCCAACCTCACTGAAGCTCTTGTGGCTGAATGGATGCAAGTCCCTGTAGCATTGTTCCAACATCCAGTGGAAAGCCTTTCCAGAAGGGTGGAGACCAACTCCGTATTAATGCCCATGATTTTAGGATGAGATGTTCGACGAGCAGGTGTCCACATACTTTTGGTATCCACATACAACAGTGTTGTCAACAAAAGTTATTTCTTGAAAAAAAAGTTTAAAATCACAATGTCATTTTTAAACCTTCAATGATCTAAAAACACGTAATGTTTCTTCCATATTCGCATATGTTGTAGCTCGGACCCTATTTCACATCATGTTTACTTATAATTACTACCACAAAGATGACCGCCAGTCCACCCTCTGTCGAATGTCAACTTAAATGGTCATGGAATGTTAATGGATTTGGCGCTTTAACTCAGATTTGTTACTTTTTAAAATGTATGCCAAACAATAAACATTGATTCCCAAGTTTAACAAACCATACAAATATATGTACAAGGAATCTATTTGCCTAGACTGATTTTCGTATGAACTGTAATTCAGTCAAACTTTGAAATTGTTGCATTTTATATTTTTGTTCAGTATAGTAAATGGAAAGGTGGTAGGTGCCAGTATGAGCCGGGAGAAGTGACATTAACTGGAAAGAGGGAGGGGTTGTCCAGACTCTTTTCAGTCTTGCTTTGACCACCAGACAACAGAAATAGAAAAAAAAACATTATGAGCGGAACATAACAATATGCTTGTGGAAGGGAGGACTGTAGCAGGTGACCCAACTGTGATTTCCAAATCTGCCAAAACGCCAACTTCAATTATTTAATTCTCAGTTATGCTTTAAGATATATATATGTCAACAATCCTTCCTCCAAAGGACCATTCTATGGATTAAATCTTGTTCATGAGGAATCACCCATATGAAGTGGAGGCGAGACGGACTGACACTTTTTCGTGTTGAGGTAGCTCTGCCTGCTGCTACACAAATCAGTGTCACCCTCGGCCCAAGAGGGAATTTAGTCTTTGTCTAATAGTTTAGCATCTCTGGAACCACAAGGCCTTAACACTTATCCAGGTGTTGTGAGATCGGATCATCTGACACAGACAGCGAGACTACATTTAAGACTACCTGGAACGTGCCCATAGAATAAAAAGCTAGCCACAGTCTCTGTACTTAGCCTCCTGTGCTTCTCCTTCCACAGTCAATCATGTGAGGAAACTTAAGTTAATCTGATTTGACTTTAATGGGTTGCGAAACCATTCTCATTCCAGCTCGTTAGCCCCAGCCTGCAGGTTCTGTTGTACCACGAATCACCCTCTGATGGCAGATGTTGTGTGATGTCACTTCCTCTGACATCACCACTCACATTTGATGTATTAAGGACTGAGGGGACTGAGTCATGGTTAGAAGAATGACATGGTAGACATTGCCTGTAGGCACAGATCAAGGGTCAGATTTTCATTCCTTCACCGTAAACTTAACCATTTACAGGGAAAATGCTAAAACAATCTTAAAATCAGTGTCTGTTTGATACTCTGGGTCATCAGCAGGCCTCCGGTATAATCAGTGAAGCACAGGCAGTATTTTGATACCTAGGTTTCTATCAAGCAAATGCTTTGTTTATCATATGATCCTCCTGAGCAGTCTTTGTACACAGTAACAGTGTGCCTGAACCAACATTAGAATGTCGTGAAGATTTGGGTTAATCTAAAAATAGTAGATGAGTGAGCCACTGTGCTCTGTCCAACTTTGTACTGCTGTAAAACTTTAGTGTGGTTTCAGATGAGATTGTATTTTATTGTGCAAAAAAATCAAATTTTTCATAGCTATAGGATAATGTTAGGTGCGTTTTACACTCTCTCTCTCTCTCTCTCTCTCTCTCTCTCACGCTACAAATAAAGAATTCATTGCGTGTAACACATACCAGTAATAATAATCTGTCTGTGTGTAGAAGGTCATTGGTGTGTTCAAGCCTAAGACTGAGGAGCCGTACGGTCAGCTGAACCCAAAGTGGACCAAGTGGCTCCAGAAGTTGTGTTGTCCCTGTTGCTTCGGACGGGACTGTCTGGTCCTGAACCAGGGCTATCTCTCTGAGGCCGGGGCCAGTCTGGTCGACCAAAAACTAGAGCTCAATATCGTGCCCCGGACCAAGGTAAGAAGGGTTACAGGCAGACAGAGCTGGGATGATAAACTGACAATTATCTACACCGAACAAACTAACAATTTATCAATGATAAGTTAAGTTTGAAATGAAGTATGCCAAAGTTTGCTCATATGGGTCATTGCTCACAGGGCAATAATACCATTCAAAGTAGTAGGAATAGTTTTAAGGGTAATATAAACAAGTAACTGGTGCTTATTCATTTCATAAGTATCGTTCAATGTATCGTTATCTTGACAATTCAGGCAATTTATTGTGATATGGATTTTTGTCCATATCGCCC
Organism: Oncorhynchus nerka; assembly: GCF_034236695.1. NCBI lineage: Eukaryota > Metazoa > Chordata > Actinopteri > Salmoniformes > Salmonidae > Oncorhynchus > Oncorhynchus nerka. The sequence goes on from NC_088423.1 coordinate 26,578,762, forward strand.
AGTTCTAGCAGACACACACACACACACACACACACACACAAGGGTATGCACTGATAATTGACTGATCTCTCTGACTCTTATCTCTACCACCTCCCTCCCTCTCACCACCATCTCTTTCTCTCTCTCTCTCTTTTCTAGGTGGTGTACCTGGCCAGTGATACATTTAACTACAATGCTATAGACCGAGTCAAGTCTCGGGGAAAGAGGCTAGCTCTAGAGAAAGTTCCCAAAGTGGGACAGCGCTTCCACAGAATAGGCCTCCCTCCTAAGGTAGGTACAACTTCTGCCTAGGGACCTACAACTGGGTCCTGTTCATTAGGCATGAAACTGGAGAAAGCAGTCCGAAACAGTAAAGTACTACCTGAACTTGTCCAAAAGAAACACTCATTTAGTTTTCCATTGTACAATGTTTAGAAATGTTTTGCTACAGTGTTTTAATGAACACGACCCTGTGATAGGGTGATTTCTGTCTCTGCTTTAAAGTTTAGACCGCACTTCATGCCTCATGTAGTGTTGACTAATTCAACCAACGGCTCAACGGCTAATTGAATCAGGTGTGTTAGTGCTGGATTAGAAAAAAAAGCCTGCACCCTCTAGGACCAGAGTTGAAGAACACTGCCCTGAAAGTAAATACTATTGTAACACTTAAACCCTGCAGGTGTAATAATTTAAAACTTCTTATAAGCATGTATGATCCTTTATAATGTCTTAGAATAATGCTTATACATAATACATTTCACACATGACTCAGGTGGGATCATTCCAGTTGTTTGTGGAGGGCTACAAAGACGCAGACTATTGGCTGAGACGGTTTGAGGTGGAGCCTCTTCCAGAGAACACCAATCGGCAGCTGCAACTTCAGTTTGAGAGACTGGTGGTCCTCGATTACATAATCAGGAACACAGGTGTGTGTGCGTGCACAGAGGAACTGGTGGTTCTGTATTTCATCATCAGGAACACAGGCGTGTGTGTTTGGTGGGGAGGATGTATGACTGAATTTGATTTATTGTTGCTTAATGACGATGCTGTTGATGCTTGCAGATCGGGGGAACGACAACTGGCTGTTAAAATATGACTGTTCAATGGACACGGAAGGGAAACGGGTGAGTAGACGTATAAAACATTATTTAAACCTAGAGATTTCAATCTGCCGCATTACTTTTATAGGAACCTCCATTTTTTAATAATAATAAAAAATAAATAAATGGTAAACTAGAATGTCACATTCATATCCTTATGTCTGTTTGTGTAGGACACAGACTGGGTGGTGGTAAAGGAGCCTATCATCAGACTGGCAGCCATAGACAACGGCTTGGCCTTCCCAATCAAACACCCTGACTCCTGGAGAGCCTGTGAGTCTCTCTCTCTCTCTCTCACTCTCTCACTCGCTCACACACACTCACACAGAAAACTACTTTATTCCTCCTCTGTGTAGATCCATTCTACTGGGTGTGGCTGTCCCAGGCTAAGGTTCCTTTCTCTCAGGAGATTAGGGACTTGGTTCTTCCCAAACTGGCTGACCCCAACTTCATCAAAGACCTGGAGGAAGACCTCTACGAACTCTTTAAGGTTAGCAGGAGGTTTAATTTGCCTGGTCACAGATCTGTTTGTGCAGTTCTACCAATTCCTATGGACAGCACAAACATACAGTGGGGCAAAAAAGTTATTTTCCACCATCATTTGCAAATAAATTCATTAAAAATCCTACAATGTGATTTTCTGGATTTTTTTTCTTCTCATTTTGTCTGTCATAGTTGAAGTGTACCTATGATGAAAATTACAGGCCTATCATCTTTTTAAATGGGAGAACTTGCACAATTGGTGGCTGACTAAATACTTTTTTGCCCCACTGTATCTGGGAACAAGGTTTTTTTTTTATGGCCTTTTAACATCACAACAAAGTTATATTCTACTCTATTCTGTCATCCTCACAGCACTGAATGAATCATGCCAGCGTTATTGTTGTGTGTATCCTACAGAAGGATCCAGGTTTTGACAGAGGGCAGTTTCACAAACAGATAGCTGTGATGAGGGGACAGGTGAGTTGTTGGAGGAATACCTGGACAGTGTCAGTATTTGTCTTTATATTGTTACCCTGAGTGTGTGAAATTGTACGTGTGGGCATGTGTGTATGCTAAGTTGTGCTGAAGCTCTGTATGTTTCTGTCACCAGAACTTGATTATGTAAGTCTGTCTGTTTGTGTAAACCTATGCTGAAACTCTGTATGTCTCTACCACCAGATCCTGAACCTGAGCCAGGCCTTGAAGGAGAGTAGGACCCCGCTACACCTGGTTCAGATGCCCCCAGTCATAGTGGAGACAGCCAGAGCACCACAGAGAGCCAACAGTGAGTCCTACACACAGAGCTTCCAGAGCAGGAAACCCTTCTTTACCTGGTGGTAGAGGAGAGGAGGCCAAGTAGAAGAAGAGGCAAGAGGGGGAGTGAAGGAGACTCAGGAGGGAGGAAGAATGAATATGGTAGGATCAGAGAGAGGAAGAGGGGGGGAGGAAGATGAGAAAGGGAGAATTGATAGGAGGAATGAACCAGATTGAGAGACCAAGGCCAAGTAGAAGGGTATAAAAGGAGAGAAAGAGGAGGAGAAGCCTCTGCCGTAGTCCTGTTTCATCAGCCTGTAAAGCTCTTCCCCTCTCCCGCTCCATAGCCAATAGGGAGCCAGGTATGTTTACACTTTCCCTGGAATCCATCACATTCACAGTTGTGCTTTAACTACAGACATTCACCAGAAAGATGGGAGGGTGGAGAAAGAGATGGAGGATTTACATTGAGTAAAGATATTAGTTTGTCTAGTGTCAATATTCAGAATGGGGGGAGAAAAAGAAGAGAAGTATGGTATATTAAGACAGTTGGGTAGCCCTACACTGGTAGCTGGCTAAAATATGATTATAGAGACCAAAAACTGTGAAAGACTCCAACTATAGTAGAGGTTCCCAATGGTTCTATGGTAGCATTCTCCTTCAGTGACATAATGTACAAAATGTCAATATATGGTAGTCCAATCAAATCCATCCAAGTGCACAGAAAAAGTTTTTACCTAAGGCTAAACATTTCAGCCCCAACTCTTCATTTTCCTTACCAAGTTACAGATTTAGTAGCATCTCTTATGGAAGTACGGCATTACCATGGCTTGTAGCTAGCAAGCAGATAAGAAGTCAAGTGTCCTGACATTTGGTTTGCAAAATTCCAGTAACTTTCCCAAAATCCTAGGTTTTCCAGAAATCCTGGTTGGAGAATTACGGATTTCCTGCTTATGTCCTTCTGATTCCGGGATTCTTTCAACTTGAAAAACCTAAAGTTACAATAATTTTGCAACCCTGTGGTGTATGAATGCTGTGGTCAGACATTCAGCGTTTGTGGCCTTATTTTAATGAGTCTCTTTCTTTGATACAGAAGAACCTGACTGCAGTAGCCTGGTTGGACCAGACTGAACACTGCATTCACCATTGTCAACACTTCAGTGTTAAGTCTGGGTTAACCAGGCTGACTTTAGGGCCAGGTTATAGGTGGTACTCGCGTTGTAGTCAATTAGGTTTGAACTGCAGACTGAACTGAGCCATGTTCATTAGGGTACATTGTAGCAGAAAAAACTGAAAAACTGAAAAAATTAAAATAAGCCTTCTAATTTCACTCCTTTTCTGGCACTTTTCTTCCATTTCATGCCTACTGAACATAACCCAGGCAACAGTACCTGTTGTGTTATTGGCATGTGATGGCAGCCCTGTGGCACCACCTAGGGGAGGACTGCAATGTAGTCAGTCTCAAACACGCACATTGCCTGTATTGCTTGTTTCCCTACATCTCATTTTGTCTTTTGTTACGTTGACATTTTTTGTATTTGTTTTTTTTAATTGATATTTCCTGCTGTAGCAACCAAACTGTTCTAATGTATTGTATTGACAATGCACTGTACAAATTGTATGTAATGTATTACAGAATGAAATACATAAAGAATTGTACTATTGCATTATCAGGGTCTCTTGTACTTTTCTTGTCTCGTAGGCTGCATCCTGATTTTCTACCCTTCTCCCAAATTGTGCAAGTAGTATGCACTTGCACACTTCTTCACATGGATTTAACAATGGTGGAAACTCAATCCACACCAATCATATGCTTTCAAATCCAAAGAGGGCGGAGAATTGGATGACAGACTTGGTTTCGTTTATTTATTAAAACTTGAAAGGAATGTCGATCGTTAAAATGTTCTGCAAAATCCTTTCAATGTCCACAGAAGAAACCATTTATCATGAGTCAGTTCAGCGCACAGGAGGTTGGTGGCATCTTAATTGGGCCCTGTTCTTTCTGTTTCACACCACTGAATACAGTTGTACAGTAAAGCTTCACTGACACAGGAGGCTGCAGAGTGGAGGACAGCTCATAATAATGGCTGGAATGAAGTGAATGAGACAGTATCAAGCACTTGTGATCCATGAGTTTGATAGCATTCCATTAATTCTGTTCCAGCCATTACTATGAGCCCGTCCTCCACTCTGCAGCCTCCTGTGTCAGTGAAGCTTTACTGTACAACTGTATTCAGTGGTGTGAAACAGAAAGAACAGGGCTGTCACAATTTCCTATTTTATTGCTGCGTCTAGACAGGCAGCAACAACAAATATATTCACTAATTGGTCTTTTGACCAATCAGATCAGCTTTGAAAAATATCTGATGTGGAAAGGGAGGTGCGGACAACCCAGTACTTCACGGGGGGAAAGGATGGCCCGGGTGAAAGGATGGCCCGGAACATTGTTATACTCCAGCCACCTCAGCCATAGACTGTTCTCTCTGCTTCTGCATGGCAAGCAGTACCGGAGCATCAAGTCTGACACCAACAACCTCCTGAAAAGCTTCTATCCCCCAAGCTATGAGACCGGTAAATAGCTAACAAAATGGCTACATGGACTATCTGCATTGACCCTTTTATTTTATTGTTTCTTTTTGCTCTGTCTGTACGCATACTAACTCTATGCACACTCCAACACACACACATAATTTGCTCACACACTCATACTGACTACACACACTCTAATAATCATCATCTACAGTGCATTCGGAAAGTATTCAGACCCCTTCTCATTTTCCACGTTTTGTTACGTTAGAGCCGTATTCTAAATTTGATGAAATGCATTTTTTTCCTAGTTCTACAATCAATACCACATGACAAAGTGAAAATAGGTTTGTAGAAATTTTAACATATTTTAAAAAGCATACCTTTACATAAATATTCAGACCCTTTGCTATGAGACTTGAAATTGAGCTCAGGTGCATCCTGTTTCCATTGATCATCCTTGAGGTGTTTCTACAACTTGGAGTCCACCTGTGGTAAATTCAATTGATTGGACATGGTTTGGAAAGGCACACCTGTCTATATAAGGTCCCACAGTTGACAGTGCATGCCAGAGCAGAAACCAAGCCGTGAAGAAGAAATAGATGTCTGTAGAGCTCCGAGACAGGATTGTGTCGAGGCACAGACCTGGGGAAGGGTACCACAACATTTGTGCAGCATTGCAGGTCCCCAAGAACACAGTGGCTTCCTTCATTCTTAAATGGAAGAAGTTTGGAACCACCAAGACTCTTCATAGAGCTGGCCGCCCGGCCAAACTGAGCAATGGGTGAAGGGCCTTGGTCAGGGAGGAGACCCGATGGTCACTCTGAGAGCACTTGAGTTCCTCTGTGGAGATGGGAGGACAACCATCTCTAAAGCACTCTACCAATCAGGCCTTTATGGTGGAGTGTCCAGACGGAAGCCACTCCTCAGTAAAAGGCACATGGCAGCCTGCTTGGAGTTTGCCAAAATGCATCTAAAGACTCTCAGACTTTGAGAAACAAAATTCTCTGGTTTGATGAAACTAAGATTGAACTCTTTGGCCTAAATGCCAAGCGTCACTCTTGCAGGAAACCTGGAACCATCCCTATGGTGAAGCATGGTTTGTTGCATCATCATGCTGTGGGTATGTTTTTCAGAGGCAGGGACTGGGAGACTAGTCAGGATCGAGACAAAGTACAGAGAGATCCTTGATGAAAACCTGCTCCAGAGCACTCAGGACCTCAGACTAGAGCAAAGGTTCACCTTCCAACAGGACAACGACCATAAGCAGACAGCCAAGACAATGTAGGAGTGGCTTCGGGACAAGTTTCTGAATGTCCTTAAGTGGCCCAGCCAGAGCCCAGACTTGAACCCAATCGAACATCTCTGGAGAGACCTGTGCAGCAATGCTCCCCATACAACCTGACAGAGCTTGAGGATCTGCAGAGAAGAATGAAAGAAACTCCCCAAATACAGATGTGCCAAGCTTGTAGAGTCATACCCAAGAAGACTCGATACTGCAATTGCTGCCAAAGGTGCTTCAACAAAGTATTGAGTAAAGGATCTGAATAGTTATGTAAATGTAACATTTCATTTATATCTTATCAGTGACTCTTTGTTAGTTCCCTCTTCTGTTTGAGTGACATTTTTGGTTTTCTTGCTTGGGAACATAACAAAATGGGGGCTCGTCCGCGATCTTGTTTCCCATGAGTATGGTAGTCTTTCTAGTCACTTACTCTGAAGTGCCCGGATATTTGAGTGTTCTAAATACACTTTTGTGATAGTTTCTGTCACTAATATCGACCCTGAGGAGTTTGAATCATTTTGAAAGTTGCATAATCGCACAGGCTTTTATGTAACTTAAGTTGGGGGTGCTCCTGAGTGGCGCAGTGCTAGCTGTGCCACTAGAGATTCTGTGTTCGAGTCCAGAGCCTGTCGCAGCCGGCCATGACCGGGAGACCCATGGGGCGGCGCACAATTGGCCCAGTGTCATTAGGGTTAGGGGAGGACGTGTCTTTGTCCCATCGCGCACCAGCGACTTTTGTGGCAGACCAGGCGCAGTGCACGCTGACACGGTCGCCAGGTGTATGGTGTTTCCTCCGACAGATTGGTGCGGGTGGCTTCCGAGTTAAGTGGGCATTGTGTCAAGAAGCAGTGCGGCTTGGTTGGGTTGTGTTTTGGAGGATGCAGGGCTCTCGACCTTCGCCTCTCCCGAGTCCTTACGGGAGTTGCAGCGATGAGACAAAGACTAACTTCCAATTGGATACCACGAAATTGGGGATAAGAAATTAAAAAATTCAACTTCCAGTTGGAAGCATTTGTGGATAACCTTACATGGGAGATACTAGATAAATGTACAAAGGCAAATCTGCTCATCATTTCAAGGCATTATGACATCAAGGTGGCATCTGGCGATCCAAAAGCAGTAGTCAGTGTTGATCGCTACTACTTTGGTGGAGGTGCAAATCCTTCCGGAGAGGGAGGTTGATGAAAAGGGGAGTCCTGCAGACGTGTAATTGTAAGAGTTAGAACTAAAGGCAAAGTTGAAGCAACAGAAATTACAGCTTGAGCACACTCCAGCCTATTATGTGTTTGAATGACACTGGTGTATCTCGTAAATGAGATTTGGAATCAGACGTGAATGAACCCTTTGTTTCAGATGGGTTCGTGTCTCTGCGGAGAATCAATGGTGTTAAGCAGCCAGTGAAGATGCTGCGAGTCACTGGGGAGCCCAGTCCTTCATTTTGGACTGGGTGTTTTGCCTTTGTCTGACACTTAAACAAATGGTTACGGTGTGTTGGTACAAGACGTGGAGATGGGTTGTATGGAAGTCTCCTCTGGGGGAAGCTATGGCTTGTTGGATTAGTGTCGCTGCCACCGCTTTACCAACTGATTGCTCACTCTCTTCCAGTTGCGTGGGTATATGTTGATGTATCGATTTTAGAGGCTTGATTTAAACTTTGTCTGGTTTCTACATATAACCAAATCAAATCAAATCAAATTTATTTATATAGCCCTTCGTACATCAGCTGATATCTCAAAGTGCTGTACAGAAACCCAGCCTAAAACCCCAAACAGCAAACAATGCAGGTGTAAAAGCACGGTGGCTAAAAAACTCCCTAAAGGCAAAACCTAGGAAGAAACCTAGAGAGGAACCAGGCTATGTGGGGTGGCCAGTCCTCTTCTGGCTGTGCCGGGTATTATAACAGAACATGACCAGACAAATGTTCACCAGCATCCAGAACAGTGAAACTGGAGCATCTTACACTCATTCTCATGTTCTTAATTCTGTGACATGTCCCTGGTTTTACACTTTCTCATGTTCTTAATTCTGTGTGTGTTTTTGTTTTACTTGTTTCAAAAATCTGTATATACAGTATATTAATAGTACCACTTATTTTGATTACTGAATTGTTGGGAAAGAGCAAGCAAGTAAGGAATTTCACTGTACTTGTGCACATGACAACTTGAGATCTGATGTGATTGATAAAGACCAATTAGTGGAAAAAACTGAATTAGGGTGCATGTCTAAACACAGCCTATTTGACAGAATCATATTTGTATATCATACATTTGTCTGAAAGTTGTTACATCCTACATGTAATTTTAAATTTATTATTTTCTTCCTCCTGAAGAGCCACTGGATATCAGCTAATCAAAATCCCAGTGAGAAGCTAATTAGATTAATCAGTTCTGTTAAAACAGAGCTGGAGAAAAAGTGTGTATAGTCATAGTAGCTCTCCAGGAGAATGGCATATTGCCTCCACCTATCCAAGACTAAGATCTACAGGAGTGAGTAGGCCTGGGGGGCTAAGGCTAGATCTAGAATTCAGGACAGCCTGGTTGTTTCTGGACGAAGCCTCACTGCGGAGCCCAATGATTTCAGATCTGAAGGGTCTGGATATGTTTAAGGAGTGTAGTAGTTGAACTTTCATCAAATTGTCTACACTCTACAGAAATGGAAACATTGAAGAGTTAGGGAGCGAATTGGAACAGATGGGTAGTCTCTTGTATGGTTATACCATGCATGTTGGGAGATGCAGTCAGGTGATCAAGGGTTGCTGTTGGTGATGACTTGCGCAACTGTGTCAGAGGTCAGCAAAGGATCACTGCAGTCATGTGACAAGGGTGTTGTGATTTATCCCATTGGTCAGCAGTTCCTCCTGTTCACATGTCAAAAGATAAGTATGATGACCTGGTAACCCTCTGGCTATTTGTTTTCCTCTATCCCTCTCTCAATCCCTTTATCCTTCCTTTACATCATCTCTCTTATCTCACATGGTTGCTAGTAAAGGTCAGACAAATTCAGAACACTAACCAAATACAGCAACACAAAATTCCAACATACAAACTCTCTGTTCTACTATTGGTTCATAAACAATCCGCAAAGACAACACAATATTTATCAACACCTTTAATCAAACTATGCAATCACATCTTTGATATACACACACACACACAGTTGAAGTCAGAAGTTTACATACACTTAAGTTGGAGACATTAAAACTTGTTTTTCAACCATGCCATATTACTTGTTAACAAACTATAGCTTTGGCAAGTCAGTTAGGACATTACTTTGTGCATGACATAAGTAATTTTTCCAACAATTGTTTAAAGACCGATTATTTCACTTAATCACAATTCCAGTGGGTCAAGAAAGTTTACATACACTAAATTAACTGTGCCTTTAAACAGCTTGGAAAATTCCAGAAAATTATGTAATGGCTTTAGAAGCTTCTGATAATTGACTGGCTAATTGGCAATTTGAGTCAATTGAAGGTGTACCTGTGGATGTATTTCAAGGCCTACCTTCAAACTCAGTGCCGCTTTGCTTGACATCATTGGGAAAAAAAAAAAAAAAAAAATCAGCCAAGACCTCAGTAAAAAAATTGTGGACCTCTACAAGTTTGGTTCATCCTTGGGAGCAATTTCCAAACGCCTGAAGGTACCACGTTCATCTGTACAAACAATAGACGCAAGTACAAACACCATGGGACCACGCAGCCGTCACACCGCTCAGGAAGGAGACGCGTTCCGTCTCCTAGAGATGGTGAGTTGCAAAAAGTGCAAATCAATCCCAGAACAGCAAAGGACCTTGTGAAGATGCTGGAAGAAACAGGTACAAAAGTATCTATATCCACAGAAAAACGAGTCCTATATCGATATAACCTGAAAGGCTGCTCAGAGAGGAAGAAGCCAATGCTTCAAAACTGCCATAAAAAAGCCAGACTACGGTTTGCAACTGCACATGTGGACCAATATCGTACTTTTTGGAGAAATGTCCTCTGGCCTGATGAAACAAAAATAGAGCTGTTTGGCCATAATGACCATCGTTATGTTTGGAGGACAAAGGCTGGATTCTTGCAAGCCAAAGAACATCATCCCAACCGTGAAGCATGGGGGTGGCAGCATCATGTTGTGGGGGTGCTTTGCTGCAGGAGGGACTGGGGAACTTCACAAAATAGATGCCATCACGAGGGAGGATAATTGTGTGAATATATTGAAGCAACATCAAGACTTCAGTCAGGAAGTTGAAGCTTGGTCACGAATGGGTCTTCCAAATGGACAATCACCCCAAGCATACTTCCAAAGTTGTGGCAAAATGGCTTAAGGACAACAAAGTCAAGGTATTGGAGGGGCCATCAAAGCTAGAACACTTGTGGGTAGAACTGAAAAAGTGTGTGCGAACAAGGAGGCCTACACCAGCTGTGTCAGGAGGAATGGGCCACAATTCCCCCAACTTATCATGGGAAGCTTGTGCAAGGCTACCCGAAACGTTTGACCCAAGTGAAACAATTTAAAGGCAATGCTACCAAATACTAATTGAGTATATGTAAACGTGAAAGAAATAAAAGATGAAAAATCCCTGTACTATTTCTGACATTTCACATTCTTAAAATAAAGTGGTGATCCTAACTGATCGAAGACAGGGAATGTTTACTAGGATTAAATGTCAGGAATTTTGAAAAACTGAGTTAAAAATGTATTTGGCTAAGGTGTATGTAAACTTCACCTGTAGAAATAGATTTAAAAATAATTAAAATCAATGAATGTCAAGTTCCGTTACTGTATGTGTGGAAGACCATATACTGTAGTGTCAAATTAAAGGCAACATTAACATATTGAAGTGATACATTTTTTTTTTGGTTTCTCTTTCCTTGTACATTGACCAAGTATGAGTTGGGCCATGAGTTTTTCCTATCACCTGACCAAGAAAATGTGTCCTAGTTGTAGGCTACATCTAGGGCCCAGCGTTTTACCCTAGTTTTTGCCAACCTTGTCTAGCATGAGAACCATTTATAAAAAAAAATAAAGTTACCAGCTACTCATTTTTATCAAGCTTTCGAATATGAAACTTCTCATCTCCCCTGAAACTCTTCCTCTGGTCCTTAGTGTACAAGAGAAAGTAGTGCAGTGTTCTGTCAATATAGCTGGTAAAAGAATGGTTAACAAAACAACTAAGGGGTGGGGGTCCAAAAACAAATCCCCCCCCTCAAATCATGTTTTATTTTTCCTGTTTTGAATTTCTCACAATTAAATGGTTTTAGAAAAACATCAAAATTGGATGTTCTGAGTCCATGTCAATGCTTAAATCACATCAGAATAGCATTAATTTTTGGTCTGGAAGGAAACTAACAAATTGATTTGAGTGTAATTGCCCTTTAATTGTGCATCTGGCCCTTTAACCTCTGAGATCGGTGTCCTTATACCGGGACGGTTGTTGCGAACGTGCGCTAATCTGACTAGAATGAAAGTAAGTAACATCCAACTTTCAGCACAGCACTTGGTTTGATACATTATTTACCTTCAGAGGTGAATGTATTTACATTCAGTAATCTTGCTCTGGTTTGTCATCCTGAGGGTCCAAGAGATAAAATGTAGCATAGTTTTGTTTGATAAAATCAATTTCTATATTCAAATGTAGGAACTGGGTTCTAAAGCTTGAACCCCTGCGGTTTCTGTTTTTACACATAGAAAAGGAAATAACGATACCAGCAGACACTTGTCCCTGTATGGAATGAGTTCCACAACCCTGGTCGAAATGTTGACTTCTTCAAAATATCTCCTTTCCAGTTGACATCAACTTATTTTCCTTTCTTTTTAGGAAGCACCTCGGCACATTTGTCTAATTTGGAGAATCAAATGACCAAAATACTTAATTCAAAAACAAGTCCAGGTGGAATTGAGCTCTCCCGAAGTTCTCTGCTATATCCCACACAGTCGAAACCTCTTTCCTTAATCCTTTGCATGAATCCAAGGTCTAATACGTGATGCTCTTAAGAGACACGAGACAAGCAGAAGAACAGATTAGCCAGTTCCTGAGAGAGAATGAAATGTTAGAATATCATATCAAAGTGTTCCCCCATCTTGTAGATCCAGTTTGTTCTACATTCATCTGATCTTGGTTGGACAGAGGTAAAAATATATAGTATCTTTGACTGTCACTCTCTGAACTAGGGTTGGTCATTACTCCACGTAGTAGTTTTCCCCAACCACAGATCTAGGATCAGTTTACCATCACCTAATACACACATGAATGATTAGTGGGGGAAGGGATCTAGGGGCAACAAAGTCATCCTAGTCCTTTGTGTCCATCAGTGGAGGATGCGGTGGAGGTACCTCTCCGGGTCGCTCTCCACTCCTTTCTTCAGTAGAGCTCCTGATCTGGCTGGTCTCCCAGAGGCCCCTGCAGGCCCTTGGCCCTCAGTTAGGTCCTCTCTGACTCCTGTAGCGCCTCTGGGGCCCTTATGAGTCAGTGGCTGTGTATCTGGGCTGCTGTGTTTTGCTCTTGCCTCAGTCTTGCTGTCTGATGACTGCTCTTCGCTCTGCTGGCTACTCTCTGAACTCTTACCAATCCTGTAGAAACAAGCCACAAAGTTCAGGGAGTTATTGTGCTCTGTGAGGACTTGGAAAAAGTTGAATGTTATGAAGGATTCAAATCAGTCATTTTAATCTCTAGATTGTGTGAGACATTTTTATCTCTTGATTGTGATTGAATGGTGTGTGTGCGATTGTATGTGGAGAATGGGAAGGCATTGAGAGCATTCGGTGTGTGTGAGACAGTCACCCACCTCAGATGCTTGAACACCCATAACCAGCATGGTCCTAGTGTCTCTCCCCTCAACTTACCAGTGTGTGTAAATATTCATGATTATTATATATATCAAATTATTATTTTTGTAAATCATAACGGCATATTACATAATGCCAACCCACCTCAGATGATTAAATGCCCGGAGCCAGCGTGACCCCAGTGTGCCTCGCCCCTCCACCCTGAGTCCTCTCCGTCGGCCCCTCACCCTCAGTCCTATCAGGGCCTGGGCCAGCTCAGCCTCATCCCCGTGGCCCCACACCAGCTCAGCCCTCTGCTCTGCATCCTGGTCCCCAGCTGCCGTGAATAGCCTCTGCAGCTGACGTAGGTTCACCTTGGGGGGGGGGTTGGGCATTAACGGCCTTTATACAACCAGAAGATTGAATGATTCCTAATTGTTGTTCCTTACCCTAACCACCTCGCCCCATTAATCCAAACCCTTGACATTTGTTAATCACTATGCCTAACCTATACCTCTGAATCTGCTTCCTAAATAATACCAAACTCACTCCGCCAAAGATGTTCCCTGAGCCAGCCTTCCTACTCCTCCGCTCAGCGAGACGCCACAGTGTGGAGGGCCCTGCCACCGTGGAGGAGAGAGACGGAGAGGCTGCCTCCGCATCCATCCTCCCCAAGTGAGAGGCTGCAAGGGCGGTAGGCGATGCCGCGAGATGGGCCTTCCTGTGGAGGATAGGAAAGGTTAGGGATAAGTGCTAGAACTCACTTGTTGCAATTGTATGTCATGTCAGTCTGTTTCTATGGGCAACGTGACCTTACTCAGAGGAATGATTGTGCTAGTTACAGACTTGGGATGGTGTGACTTAAGCATGTCCTGGCCAAGGGAAACTCCAGGTTCTTATTTTTTCCTGGCCAGGTTATGGTTTAGGAAAAACTCCTGGCCTTGTGTGAGGGCACACTGTAGGATGCAAGGCAAGCTCCTGCCAGTCTACCGTTCCCTGATTATTTAATCCTGCTTGACGGAGCAGAGGGGAACTTAATCGGTCTTACTTGAAAGCCCATTACACTGCAGATGGTAATAATCAATCTAGCTATATAGTAATTCTGGTAAGAACCAGTCCACCTAGTAACTAAGTCTGCTTGGTCACATGAGGAACTGTAATGGTATTATTATTCCTCAAGGTTCTGTTTTAGGACCACTATTGTTTTCACTATATATTTTACCTCTTGGGGATGTTATTCGAAAACATAATGTAAACTTTCACTGCTATGCGGATGACACACAGCTGTACATTTCAATGAAACATGGTGAAGCCCCAAAATTGCCCTCGCTAGAAGCATGTGTTTCAGACATAAGGAAGTGGATGGCTGCAAACTTTCTACTATTAAACTCGGACAAAACAGAGATGCTTGTTCTAGGTCCCAAGAAACAAAGAGATCTTCTGTTGAATCTGACAATTAATCTTAATGGTTGTACAGTCGTCTCAAATAAAACTGTGAAGGACCTCGGCGTTACTCTGGACCCTGATCTCTCTTTTGAAGAACATATCAAGACCATTTCGAGGACAGCTTTTTTCCATCTACGTAACATTGCAAAAATCAGAAACTTTCTGTCCAAAAATGATGCAGAAAAATTAATCCATGCTTTTGTCACTTCTAGGTTAGACTACTGCAATGCTCTATTTTCCGGCTACCCGGATAAAGCACTAAATAAACTTCAGTTAGTGCTGAATACGGCTGCTAGAATCCTGACTAGAACCAAAAAATTTGATCATATTACTCCAGTGCTAGCCTCTCTACACTGGCTTCCTGTCAAAGCAAGGGCTGATTTCAAGGTTTTACTGCTAACCTACAAAGCATTACATGGGCTTGCTCCTACCTATCTCTCTGATTTGGTCCTGCCGTACATACCTACACGTACGCTACGGTCACAAGACTCCTAATTGTCCCTAGAATTTCTAAGCAAACAGCTGGAGGCAGGGCTTTCTCCTATAGAGCTCCATTTTTATGGAACATCTGCCTACCCATGTCAGAGACGCAAACTCGGTCTCAACCTTTAAGTCTTTACTGAAGACTCATCTCTTCAGTGGGTCATATGATTGAGTGTAGTCTGGCCCAGGAGTGGGAAGGTGAACGGAAAGGCTCTGGAGCAACGAACCGCCCTTGCTGTCTCTGCCTGGCCGATTCCCCTCTTTCCACTGGGATTCTCTGCCTCTACCCTGTTACGGGGGGCTGAGTCACTGGCTTACTGGGGCTCTCTCATGCCGTCCCTGGGGGTGCGTCACCTGGGTGGGTTGATTCACTGTTGTGGTCGGCCTGTCTGGGTTGGCGCCCCTTGGGTTGTGCCGTGGCGGAGATCTTTGTGGGCTATACTCGGCCTTGTCTCAGGATGGTAAGTTGGTGGTTGAAGATATCCCTCTAGTGGTGTGGGGGCTGTGCTTTGGCAAAGTGGGTGGGGTTATATCCTTCCTGTTTGGCCCTGTCCGGGGGTGTCCTCGGATGGGGCCACAGTGTCTCCTGACCCCTCCTGTCTCAGCCTCCAGTATTTATGCTGCATTAGTTTATGTGTCGGGGGGCTAGGGTCAGTTTGTTATATCTGGAGTACTTCTCCTGTCCTATTCGGTGTCCTGTGTGAATCTAAGTGTGCGTTCTCTAATTCTCTCCTTCTCTCTTTCTTTCCCTCTCTCGGAGGACCTGAGCCCTAGGACCATGCCCCAGGACTACCTGACATGATGACTCCTTGCTGTCCCCAGTCCACCTGGCCATGCTGCTGCTCCAGTTTCAACTGGCCTGGGCCCTAGGACCATGTCCCAGGACTACCTGACATGATGACTCCTTGCTGTCCCCAGTCCACCTGGCCATGCTGCTGCTCCAGTTTCAACTGTTCTGCCTTACTATTATTCAACCATGCTGGTCATTTATGAACATTTGAACATCTTGGCCACGTTCTGTTATAATCTCCACCCGGCACAGCCAGAAGAGGACTGGCCACCCCACATATGCTCTCTCTAATTCTCTCTTTCTTTCTCTCGCTCTCGGAGGACCTGAGCCCTAGGACCGTGCCCCAGGACTACCTGACATGATGACTCCTTGCTGTCCCCAGTCCACCTGACTGTGCTGCTGCTCCAGTTTCAACTGTTCTGCCTTATTATTATTCGACCATGCTGGTCATTTATGAACATTTGAACATCTTGGTCATGTTCTGTTATAATCTCTACCCGGCACAGCCAGAAGAGGACTGGCCACCCCACATAGCCTGGTTCCTCTCTAGGTTTCTTCCTAGGTTTTGGCCTTTCTAGGGAGTTTTTCCTAGCCACCGTGCTTCTACACCTGCATTGCTTGCTGTTTGGGGTTTTAGGCTGGGTTTCTGTACAGCACTTTGAGATATCAGCTGATGTACGAAGGGCTATATAAATAAATTTGATTTGATTTGATTTGATTTATTAGCGGAGTAGCTACCTGGCTGTGTCACTAGATCAACTGTACTGGAGGAAATAAGGGCTCTGCTCCAATAGTCACACTAGAATTCCACTTGGAATGCATGCACAATACATTTCCCAATTTTAAGTTCGCTCACTCAGAAAGCCACTAAAATATTATGCACCGAAGATGACTCACATCAATAATGTAATTGAAAGGCCTTTAACTTAAGTAATTGCATTTAAAAAAATGGAGATAAAGAATGTAGCAAATAGGCCATGCACATCATTCAACCCTATGTGCATCACAGCAGGTGGGTGGACGCTAGCCTCTTAAAACCCCAGAGTGAAATACTTACACTCTGGTCTCTAACATGTAGGCTCAGTATTCCTGAACAGTCCCATTACAAGTCAGAATGTTGAACAAACTCAATGTAAAGTTCAGACGATTGTGCCTCTTTGTTGGAGGTAATCTGTGACAAAACACGCACAGGGAAGCTTTATCAACCCGACCTTTAAACACATGACAAACACTTGCACAATATGGGCGAGCCTAACCGAACCAGGCAGAATGTTGTCCCACTCAATCAGCTGGCAAATTTCACAAACACTTCCAGTTGATTATGAGGGAACATGCTTCAGTCCACTACAATGTGTTAGGAGATTGAAAATAAGAGGGACTGAACCTACTTGCGCTGCAAACAGTCAGGTAAACACTTATCTCCACCTCCTACCATCAAAAAGGACAAACAACCTGTAGTTAGTGTAAATATAATTTTAGTCAACATTCTGGCTTGTATAGCCTTTTTTTAGGCAGATGTCTTTCAGATTGAATATCCATGGGGTAAACATTCAATGAACAAAAAAGAAAATACAAAAACAGAACTATACAAGAGTACATAAACCTAAGACTGTCGAGATAACTGACACATTTCAAATGTATGGGGTTAACGTTTGTTACAATTTCTACCCCATGGAACGGTCTGTTTAGGCAAAGCAGACACACGCACTTTTCGTTGGCATGCAGATGTGACATTCAAAGCCAATCCAGTGAGGCAATAAGAGCCGAAAATAACCATTTATATTTTGTTAGTTGGCGTCAAAAGAAACATATTTGGACTTATGTTCTGTAAAAAAAGTACAAGGTCAGAGCTACGGTGCATCCAAACAAATTAATTAGAATATTAGTACTCTACACAATATAGGTCAAGTCTCATGCATGAAAGCCGAATAAAAGACTAGCCTAAACACGTTCTTACCCGGCGGCCAAGATGATAGCGACTTTCGTTCTGATGCTTTTCCCAAGAGAAATTCCTCTAAATCCTTTTGTGCTATGCTACGGTTATTTCGTCAATATGGCTAACAAAATACCTTTGATTTATATGTTGCTCTGTCCACTCGTCGTTGATGTGGAGTAGTAGTTTAGGGTCTATATAACAATGAAAGCGGATATGGTAATTAATCCCACTTTATAGGGCCACTGGAATGTTTTCTCGAGCAATCAGAAGGTTTGTGTGCGGGTCGAGGTGTGAAGCCCCGCCCCTTGGCCGCGTAGTTAATCCATTGACGTCAATGTTCCTGGCATGAGACTGTGCGTGAAACACTGAGGTATCGGAGACGATTCATGATTATAGGAGCGACAAAAAGTCTCTCCGACTGTGTGTGTGTGCGTTCGTGCGTGTATACAACATCTCCATGTGCACACTAACTTCACAAGTCACAGGGGGTTGCAAGAGTTGAATCTACTCATGACATGAAGGTATAACTGCATCATGGGACTTGACAATCATGCTAACAATAAAGGCTAGGTTTACACAGGCAGCGCAATTCTGATATGTTTTCCACTAATTCGTCTTTTGACCAATCACATCATTTCTTTTCACATCAGATCTTTTTCAGAGCTGATCTTATTGGTTACAAGACCCACGTGAACCCATCACTAGGTTGCCATTATTCATTAGACATAAATCTTTTTCCTATGTATTTTATTTTCATAACAATTGCAGAAGAAATGTCCCAAAGTAGCCATACAACAAATTATCATGCTCATCTCTCATTTATTTGGACCTAGTAGCCTAGTAAATAGATAGGCTATATGTATTTAAAGTAAAAAAAAAAAATCATAGGCAGTGCGGTTTATAATACAGGTATTCAGTCGAATTTAACAATATTTTACATTGAAGTAGGCTTTAGCAAGCTACTGTAAGTATTGCAATTGCTTTTTTCCCCCATCTGCCTTAGACAATTATTTCAGAATTATTATTTAGATTGGTGGAAAAGTTTATGCAAAATATTGTTGAATTCACTGCTGACAGGTCCACAGTTTACCATTGTTTTTTCTTTCAGAAACTGATAGTCCTTTTCCAGATAAATAATAAATTACTGCTAAAGATTAAAACATCCTGCCAACCAAGGTTATTATTGTTTATTTCTATTCGTTTTTAGATTTTTAATTGAAATTGAGTTAAGTTTCAGTTCATTTTCAGACTTGATTTAGTAGTTTCCTTTTAGTTTCAGGTTGATAAAAACGTAGCCTTTCCATGGGGGGCTTGGAGTCATTTGTGTTGTTGGCCTGTAATTCTTTTTTTGCGGATGTCACTTCTTGTCACTGGGGGGCAGTAATACATAAGGTGACTTGGAGAGACATAACATCTATGTATCAGTGGAGCCTCAGAGGAGGAAGGGGAGAATTATTCTCCTCAGTGAATTTCACAAAAAAATAGAATATTGTAACATTAAAAAAGTTATCCTTTGTAGGTAAAACTATACTAAATATATTAATGTCACCAAATAATTGATTAAATCACACTGTTTTGCAATGAAGGTAGCCTCAACAGCACTCTGTAGGGTAACGCCATGGTGTAGCCTGAGGACAGCTAGTTTCCATCCTCATATGGGTATATTGACTTCAATACAAAAACTAGGAGGATCATGGTTCTCGCCCCCTTCCATATACTTCCCTAGTAATTATGACAACTTCCAGAAGACATCCTCCAACCTATCAGAGCTCTTGCAGCATGTTATGCACCCAATCAAAGGATCAGAGAATTAATCTAGTACTGAAAGCATAAGCTACAGCTAGATAACACTGTAGTGCATAAAATGTGGTGAGTAGTTGACTCAAAGAGAGAGAAAGCCAATAGTTTAACAATTTTGAACAAATTAATTTCTTTACAAATGAAGGAGACGAGAGAGAGAGAGAGAGAGAGAGAGAGCTAGCTATATTTCGTTGTATTTCTTTCACTTTCACTTAGCTAGTGAATGCAGCTAGTTCAGCTTACTCACACACCTGGTTCAAACAGAGAGGGATGCTACTGTATGTTAGCTAGCTGGCTATGCCTATCCAACACTGGAACTCTTCCAAGTCAAGGTAAGCTTTTGGTTTTATGCATTTATTGCCACCGGGGTCCATCGGTGTAACTGCTAAACTGTAGAGGGTTTACTAACCCAAACCATTCGAGCTTCTACTTTTAAAAATCCACCTTTCCAGAAACAAGTCTCTCACCGTTGCCGCTTAGACCACTCTCTGCCCCCAGCTGTGCCCTGGACACCATATGTGAACTGATTGCCCCCCATCTATCTTCAGAGCTAGTGTTGCTAGGTGACCTAAACTGGGACATGCTTAACACCCCGGTCATCCTGCAATCTAAGCTTGAGGCCCTCAATCTCTCACAAATGATCAATGAACCCACCAGGTACAACCCCAAATCTGTAAACACGGGCACCCTCATAGATATCATCCTCACCAACTTGCCCTCCAAATATAGCGATCACTGCCTCATTGCCTGCATCCGTAACGTGTCTGCAGTCAAACGACCACCCCGCAAGCAGGCCTTCCTAATCGACCTGGCCCGGGTATCCTGGAAGGATATTGACCTCATCCCGTCAGTAGAGGATGCATGGTTGTTCCTTAAAAGTGCCTTCCTCACGTCTTAAATAAGC
This sequence comes from Oncorhynchus nerka, assembly GCF_034236695.1. Lineage (NCBI taxonomy): Eukaryota > Metazoa > Chordata > Actinopteri > Salmoniformes > Salmonidae > Oncorhynchus > Oncorhynchus nerka. The sequence continues at coordinate 26,598,993 of NC_088423.1, forward strand.
ATGCCCCTTTCAAAAAATGTAGAACCAGGAACAGATAAAGCCCTTGGATATCTCCAGACCTGACTGCCCTTGACCAGCACAAAAACATCCTGTGGCGTTCTGCATTAGCATCGAATAGCCCCCGTGATATGCAACTTTTCAGGGAAGTTAGGAACCAATATACACAGGCAGTTAGGAAAGCTAAAGCTAGCTTTTTAAAGCAGAAATTTGCATCCTGTAGCACAAACTCAAAAAAGTTCTGGGACACTGTAAAGTCCATGGAGAATAAGAGCACCTCCTCCCAGCTGCCCACTGCACTGAGGCTAGGAAACACTGTCACCACCGATAAATCCACTATAATTGAGAATTTCAAAAACCATTTTTCTACGGCTGGCCATGCTTTACACCTGGCTACACCTACCCCGGTCAACAGCCATGCATTCCCCACAGCAACTTACCCAAGCCTCCCCCATTTCTCCTTCACCCAAATTCAGACAGCTGATGTTCTTAAAGAGCTGCAAAACCTGGACCCCTATAAATCAGCAGGGCTAGACAATCTGGACCCTCTCTTTAAAAAAAATATCTGCCGAAATTGTTGCAACCCTATTACTAGCCTATTCAACCTCTCTTTCGTATCGTCAGAGATTCCCAAAGATTGGAAAGCTGCCGCGGTCATCCCCCTCTTCAAAGGAGGAGACACTCTCGACCCAAATTGCTACAGACCTATATCTATCCTTTCTAAGGTCTTCGAAAGCCAAGTCAACGAACAGATTACCGACCATTTCGAATCCCACCGTACCTTCTCCGCTATGCAATCTGGTTTCTGAGCTGGTCATGGGTGTACCTCAGCCACGCTCAAGGTCCTAAACGATATAACCGCCATCGATAAGAGACATTACTGTGCAGCCGTATTCATCGACCTGGCCAAGGCTTCCGACTCTGTCAATCACCCAATTCTTATTTTTAGACTCAACAGCCTTGGTTTCTCAAATGATTGCCTCACCTGGTTCACCAACTACTTCTCTGATAGAGTTCAGTGTGTCAAATCGGAGGGCCTGTTTTCCGGACCTCTGGCAGTCTCTATGGGGGTGCCACAGGGTTCAATTCCCGGGCCGACTCTCTTCTCTGTATACATCAATGATGTCGCTCTCGCTGCTGGTGATTCTCTGATCCACCTCTACCAAGACGACACCATGCTGTATACTTCTGGCCCTTCTTTGGACACTGTGTTAACTAACCTCCAGACGAGCTTCAATGCCATTTACAACTCTCCTTCCGTGGCCTCCAACTGCTCTAAAACTAAGTGCATGCTCTTCAACCGATCACTGCCCGCACCTGCCCGCCCGTCCAGCATCACTACTCTGGACGGTTCTGACTTAGAATATGTGGACAACTACAAATACCTAGGTGTCTGGCTAGACTGTAAACTCTCCTTCCAGACTCACATGAAGCATCTCCAATCCAAAATTAAATCTAGAATCGGCTTCCTATTTCGCAACAAAGCATCCTTCACTCATGCTTTCGGATGGGACGTTAAACGGGTGTCCTGACTCTCTGAGGTCATTAAAGATCCCATGGCACTTATCGTAAGAGTAAGGGTGTTAACCCCGGTGTCCTGGCTAAATTCCCAATCTGGCCCTCAAACCATCACGGTCACGTAATAATCCCCAGTTTACAATTGGCTCATTAATCCCCCTCCTCTCCCCTCTACCTATTCCGCAGGTCGTTGCTGCAAATGATAATGTCTTCTCAGTCAACTTTTTTTTTGCCTGGTCACAGACAGCTGATGTGTTGTGCACTGAAGTCCACAAGCAAAGGGAAAGCATCATGCAATAGCCTAAACCCATCAATGTTACATTGAGCTGGGTGAATGGAATATGAATGACAGTCATCCAATATGCTATAATAGGGTTTAAGACCATGGTCATTAAAAAAATAATCGTCCTCCCTCTTCTTAAACTGCACCAATCGCCACTGATCTGTATATGTGTTATGATGGCATCTGTGAGAGCATGAGCATCACCATTGAGGCCTTCCCCATCTTGAAATAGTAATTTTCTTCTTCACAAGTAAACATTTGTGACACGGCTGTCACAACTCCAACCGGGTCTTCGGGTAATGCCAACCGGGTCATCAGGAGAGATCAGCTAATGAAACTGGAAGTCCCGCCCAGTTGACTAAATCAAAATGGCGAAAGTCCTTAATGGCACTGCCCATGTTAACACAGTCCATGTTAAAACAGGCTTTTGGCCACTAGAGGACTCCATACAACTCCATGGCCAGGACATAGGTTTGATTAGGTTTCAATTATAAATCAATCCTAATGTGTCTTGGATTTAAAGGATATGTGCCTAAACTGGTGCAAGAAATATGGTGGAAGGAAACTCTCTTTCCATGTTTAAACCAATCCAATGTTTTTTAAAACTTTAGTAGTAGATGTAAGAAGAATAAAGTACTTTTACCTTTATCTGACAGAAAGAGAGAGGAAAAAACAACTCATTAAGTCATGGCACATTTGACATGTTATGTTTATGTAATATTTAACATTATTACTGACTAACCCCTTTAAATAGTGTTAATAACAACAGCTGCATAAAAACAAACTGTTTCAGAGAGGTGGTCGTTGGGTTTCTCAAGCCTGATGATAATTGTCCACAGACAGAGAATATTCTCTCCACAAACACTTGGGATGCAGGGGAGGAAACTAGATTCAGTGCCACAGGGCACGCACAGCTTTGGATAAACATCCATCCTTGCCTTCCAGAACTGGAGAGGTGACTCTGTAAACATGCACCCCCTTTACCTCTTCCAGGTATTTCCGCAGCTTACACAGGGGCACTTAATGCCCAGCCAGGTCGACCCCCGGCTGGACAGTGACCTCAGAAACAATCTTCGTTTCGAGGAGGCTATATTTCTGAAGCACTGTATGTAGTCGAGATGCTTGCTGGGTTCACCGTACTGACATCTTCCTGGGGTCCATAAGGGAAGCTACTGCAGGGGTTGGATCGAAGTTGGCTGCCAGAGGATTCAGTACGCATGCGAAGAACAGTAAGTTCAGGAAGACCTGTGCCAACTGTTTTGCAACAACAGTGTCTGCAAGTGTGCCTCAAGGTTGAGAGGGCACAGCACCACATCAGACAGCTAGCTACTGGCTATGAGTTTGAAGTTGGTCAGTGTGGAAGGCGAATGGCTCCAGCAACTTCACCAGACATTCTAGCTTGGACCAGTCACGCTCTGTGATCACACTCAAATTTCTTCCCTATTAGCTCGTGATAGCTAGTTATGGTGATGCACAAGTTAGGCCTATTTGAAACATCAGCGTCTATTGGCAGATTCAGCTCAAAAACCCCATTCGAAAAAAAGCTTGAAATCCCCATTTAATTTTTGCTCAAAGCTTAGAAGAAAACCATTACAACTGAACATAATTTATCATGGTTTTTATTTGATTTTAGTTCGGTTTGGAGTCAAAGCTAAAAGTTTCATATATGAATTTTTTACTGAATTGTTTTTCCAATTTTTGTTTTTCTTTTTAGTTTCTGTTTTCATTTACTATAATAACCTTACTGCCAACACAGTAAATAGACTGGTAGCGTATGTAAAATATTTGACAGTATGGGTAGGCTACAGTATTGCTGTGCGATAGGAGCCCAACATCATTGCCTATACCAAGGCAGGATGGAGAAACCCAATAATCTATTGATAAACTCAAAATGTGTCTTTTGCATCTCGCGGCCTAATGCCAATAGTTACAAATTATACAGCAAATAAAGGGCATTATTGTCACCATAAAAGGTGAATGGAGGACATTTTCCACTTGTATTGCTTGTTCCTGTGAGCACAATTTTATTTATAACGTGAAACATGTGTATGTATGGCCTGAGGCATCATGCCCATAGCACGTCCCCCCTGAGATTTCACCTATTAAAACGTTTTATTATTTAATCAAATTGATTTTTTTCCTCTCTGTAATACCACAAGCCACTTAGCAATTTTATAAAATTGTCTTTAGCTAGCCCAGATAGGTTCCCAATCTCTCAACCTTACAACTAGCTACCAAGAAGCCATTTCAGGCTATCAATCAAGTTAGAGTAGCTAGCTTGTCTAACTATCTTAGCTGGCATGCCTGCTGACAAGTTTGGTAGACTTTAGAAAAGCAAGCAATTACTAAATGTACTGAATAAGACATTCCTTATAATCTTTTACCCAGATTTTAACAAATGCAGAAAAGCATATTCAATGTTTCTTTAAGAACATAACCACCCGTCAGGAGGATACAGACAGCTCAAGATGTACTTTGCATTCGGAAAGTATTCAGACTCCTTCCCCTTTTCCACAGCTTTTTACGTTACAGCCGTATTCTAAAATTGATTAAATGTATTTCTTCTTTCCTCATCAATCACACACACGATTTTTCAACAAGATCTCACGGTTTGACCAATTTATCTTCAAATTTCGAAGGTGTCAAATTTCAAATGTCAAATTTCAAAGTGTTTTTGCAACCTGAGTTGCTCCGCTGCTATTGCTGGAGCCTCGCGGTTGGTTAAGTTTAGGCATTCATTCTGAATGTTTATATTACGAGTTAAAGTTTGGGATAGGGTTAAAACAACAACAAAAAAGGGTTCTCCCAAGTGGCGCAGTGGTGTCACTACAGACCCGGGTTCGATCCTGGGCTGTATCACAACCTGCTGTGAAAGGGAGTCCTATAGGGCGGCGCACAATTAGCCCAGCATCGTCTGGATTACGGGAGGGTTTTTAGCCTATTCTGATGAGAGGTTACAGGGCTAATAGTACTATGGAAGGCTCCTGATCAGTTCTTCCTAACAGATTAATAGCTGACTTACAGTGGCTTGCAAAAGTATTCACCCCCTTAGCATTTTTCCTATTTTGTTGCCTGGAATTCAAATAGATTTTGGGGGGGTTTGCATCATTTGATTTACACAACATGCTTACCACTTTGAAGATGCAAAATATTTTTTATTGTGAGAAACAAAGGAATAAGACAAAAAAAACTGAAAACTTGAGCGTGCATAACTATTCAACCCCCCAAAGTCAATACTTTGTCGAGGTACCTTTTGCAGCAATTATAGCTGCAAGTCTCTTGGGGTATGTCTCTATAAGCTTGGCACATCTAGCCACTGGGATTTTTGCCCATTTTTCAAGGCAAAACTGCTCCAGCTCCTTCAAGTTGGATGGGTTCTAGGAATCCTTAAGGCATACCAGAGATTCTCAATTGGATTGAGGTCTGGGCTTTGACTAGGCCATTCCAAGACATTTAAATGAGTCCCCTTAAACCACTCAAGTGTTGCTTTAGTAGTATGCTTAGGGTCATTGTCCTGCTGGAAGGTGAACCTCTGTCCCAGTCTCAAATCTCTGGAAGACTGAAACAGGTTTCCCTCAAGAACTTCCCTGTATTTTTGCGCCATCCATCATTCCTTCAATTCTGACCAGTTTCCCAGTCCCAGCCGATGAAAAACATTCCCACAGCACGATGCTGCCACCACCATGCTTCACTGTGAGGATGGTATTCTCGGGTGATGAGAGGTGTTGGGTTTGTGCCAGACATAGAATTTTCTTCGATGGCCAAAAAGCCATCGAGGAAATTTTAGTCTCATCTGACCAGAATACCTTCTTCCATATGTTTGGGGAGTCTCCCACATGCCTTTTGGCGAACACCAGATGTTTACTTATTTTTTCTTTAAGCAATAGCTTTTTTTCTGGCCACTCTTCCATAAAGCCCAGCTCTGTGGAGTGTGCGGCTTAAAGTGGTCCTATAGACAGATACTCTCAACTGTGGAGCTTTACAGCTCCTTCAGGGTTATCTTTTGTCTCTTTGTTGCCTCTCTGATTATTAATTCCCTCCTTGCCTGGTCTATGAGTTTTGGTGTGCGGCCCTCTCTTGGCAGGTTTGTTGTTGTGCCATATTCTTTCCATTTTTTAATAATGGATATAAGTGCTGCTCCGTGAGATGTTCAAAGTTTCATATATTTTTTTATAACCCAACCCTGATTTGTACTTTGTCCCTGACCTGTTTGGAGAGCTCCTTGGTCTTCATGGTTCCACTTGCTTGGTGGTGCCCCTTGCTTAGGGGTGTTGCAGACTCTGGGGCCTTTCGGAACTGGTGTATATATACTGAGATCATGTGACACTTAGATTGCATGAAGGTGGACTTTATTTAACTTACTATGTGACTTCTGGAGTTTATTTTTTTATTTTATTTCACCTTTTTTTTAACCAGGTTGGCCAGTTTAGAACAAGTTCTCATTTACAACTGCGACCTGACCAAGATAGAGCAAAGCAGTGCAACACAAACAACACAGAGTTACACATGGGATAAACAAATGCACAGTACATAACACAATAGAAAAGTCTATACACAGTGTGTGCAAATGTAGAAAGATTAGGGAGGTAAGGCAATAAATAGGCCATAGTGGCGAAATAATTGCAATTTAGCAATTAAACACTGGAGTGATAGATGTGCATGAGGTGTATGTGGAAGGAGAGATACTGGGGTGCAAAGGAGCAAAAAATAAAAAATAAACAATATGTGGATGAGGTAGTTGGGTGGGCTATTTACAGATGGGCTATGTACAGGTGCAATGATCGGTAAGCTGCTCTGACAGCCGATGCTTAGTCAGGGAGACGTAAGTCTCCAGCTTCAGTGATTTTTGCAATTCGTTCCAGTCATTGGCAGCAGAGAACTGGAAAGAACTGGAAGGAAAGGCGGCCAAAGGGGGAGTTGGCTTTGTGGTTGACCAGTGAAATATGCCTACTGGAGCGTGTGCTACGGGTGGGTGCTGCTATGGTGACCAGTGAGCTGAGATAAGGCGGGGCTTTACCTAGCAAAAACTTATAGATGACCTGGAGCCAGTGGGTTTGGTGAAGAATATGAAGCGGGCCAGCCAACGACAGCATACAGGTCGCAATGGTGGGTAGTATATGGGGCTTTGGTGACAAAATGGATGGCACTGTGATAGACTACATCCAATTTTCTGAGTAGAGTGTTGGAGGCTATTTTGTAAATGACATCGCTGAAGTCAAGGTTCTGCAGGAAAGTCGGTTTTACGAGGGTATGTTAGGCAGCATGAGTGAAGGAGATTTTGTTGCGAAATAGGAAGCTGATTCTAGATTTAATTTAGGATTGGTTATTGGTTTCACCAGATCTTATTTAGGGTCTTTATAGCAAAGGGGGTGAATACATATTCACGCAACACTTTTCACTTTTTAAATTTTTAGATTACATTTTTTTTTCATTTCACTTCTCCAATTTGTACTATTTTGTGTATGTCCATTACATGAAATTCTAATAAAAATACATTTAAATTACAGGTTGTAATGCAACAAGGGGGGTGAATACTTTTGCAAGGCACTATAACTCAACTCTATGGTGAATGACGTTTATTATGAACTCCACCAACGGAGTCGAGCTGTGAAGAGGCTTCATTTCACCCAAGGTCAATCATTTTTATTAGTAAACGCTTACCTTGTACCAACATTTGTGTATATGTTTACGTGCCCGTGTGGGCCAAACAAAAATAAAATAAGAATATCTGAACATAAAACAGCAGACCGCACTGGCAATATTGAATATGCAATGGCAAAACACGGCCCATCGTCCTCCTTGCGCTTTGTGGGCCTGGAATAGGTCACACCTATTAGAGGTGGTAACCACCCTAAAATTATCTCACAATGAGATGTGTTTTGGATTGATAGATTTGAGAGGTGTTTTGGATTGATAGATTTAATATATCATGCATCCTTCTACATCTGCATTGCTTGCTGTTTGGGGTTTTAGGCTGGGTTTCTGTATAGCACTTTGTGACATCAGCTGATGTAAAAAAGGGCTTTATAAATACATTTGATTGATTGATTGATCCTTGAGGTCTAAATGATAATTTCTCAATCAGACCTTTTTTGTTGATTATATGGCTGCGCTGTATTTTGAATGCTTATGTATATGTATATTTTATTACATTCAATCACGGTATTTCTATCCAGATGTATAACGGTTCTGTAACGACAGACGCTGGGAGACGAGAAGCAACCACAGGGTGTGGATTTAATAATAAATAGACATGAAACAAAACAAGAACAGCATCTGGACAGGAGAAACATAACAACATCAATGCTGACTCGGGAATGAAACTGAGGAAGTGACAGATAAAGGGGAGGTAAATTACTGTATTGCAAAATGTACAATGATGGAGTCCAGGTGAGTCCCATATTTAAGCACAGGTGCGCGTAACGATGGTGGCAGGTGTGCGTAATGATAAGTGAACTGGTGACCTCGAGCACCTGAGAGGGGGAGTGGGAGCAGACTTGACAAGATGTCTATTTTTTTATACACCAACGTGTGCAAAGCTGTCATCAAGGTGAAGGGTGGCTACTTTGAAGAATGTAAGAATCACCTGGACACCAATGACGTGATGGAGTCCAGGTGAGTACCATAATTAAGCGCAGGTGCGCATAATGATGAGTGAACTTGTGACATCAAGCACCGGAGAGGGGGAGCAGGAGCAGACATGACAAGATGTCTATTTTTATACCCAAACGTGTACAAAGCTGTCATCAAGACAAAGAGTGGCTACTTTGAAGAATCTAAAATCTAAAATATATTTGGATTTGTATAACACTTTTTTGGTTACTACATGATTCCATATGTGTTATTTCAGAGTTTTGATGTCTTTACTATAATTATACAATGTAGAAAATAGTAAAAATAAAGAAAAACCCTTTAATGAGTAGGTGTGTCCTTTTGACTGGTACTGTATGTAATGTAAATGTGTTGTAATTTACGATGTATGATATTATTCCAGTTTAAATAATAAATATGGACTAATTAGATTTTTTAAAGTAAAAAAAGTGACAAAATAAGAAATGATTGTCTCATGAAAGAGACAAATAAACAGAGTAAGCACTCCCCCCCAGTAGGAGGAGGAGGAGCAGCCTTGGAATTCCAGTCCGTCCCCTGTCTCCTTCCCCCAACCCCTGGGTGAGAGGGGAGTGCTGCAGCCCTCCAAAGGAAACGGAAGATAAGAAACTCACAAAATCCTCATTTTAAAACCCCGGGGCTGTGAAGAAGAAAATACAACTCTTTGACAAACTTTACACTTTATAACCACCTATTTAGCACTCCACCCTCCCTTTTTATTTGTCATTTTCTTGTTGCTGTTTTTATTTTTATTTTGTGGCAGATTTTAAAGGACCCAGTGCTCAGTTAAAGGACCCAGTGTTCGCTGGATTAGAGATGCCCCCCCAGCCGGAGGTGAACAAACATTTCTGGGACTTCCTAAAGAGTTTTCTCGGCATTATCCGAATCCTCCAAATCATTTTCGGAGCAGGACTATGGGTCACAATCGCAGCCAACAAATACGAAGGCTCCATCCACTTCGTCCTGTTCGTGGCCGTGCTCTTCTGGCTCCTCACCCTCACCGCGTTTTTTATCACTCTCCTGGACAAACAGGACCTTGTCCCCGTCTTGGGAGGGGACCGGTGGTTGCTTAGCAACCTGGTTCATGACATCGCTGCTGCGGTGCTGTATCTACCAGCGATCGGCGTAATGATCTACAAGACAGGGCGGTACGAGTACTGCAACCTGGAGCAATATAAACACCACTGCCTGTATAAAGTCTATCTGGCTGCTGCCGTGTTCGCATGTCTGGCCGCTGTTGTGTATCTTGTCTCGTCGGTGTATGTTGGCTGTAGGAAGTGCCGGGGAGAGCAGACGGTGGTTTGAGAGAGGGGTGGACAGAGGGGGACAAAGGTGGAAGGGATATGTTGGAGGACTGGGGGAGGGAGGCAAGAGCTCTCCCTGGATAGGGGAGTGGAGAGGGGTTATTTTCTGTCCCACAAAGCAGTGTCCTCTTGTCTTGGCGCAAACCCCCTATAGGTTTGTCCATATTTTGTTCCGTAATTTAATGTCAGCATAATTTCAGTAGTTTATCAACGTAGGCTACAGTACAATACTTTTTTGGTACAGTGTTTGTGCGTTGACTGACAACAACATTCCGAAACCATGAGCAGTCTACCGGACCTTTTACCAATGCCTTTGAAAAGCATACCTCTTATGCTTTGCAGCGTACTACAAGCTGTAACAGCAGGGACATGATATGACATGCCTTTGATATGAAGATAACTACACCATATTTGTTGCCAATGTTTTTTTGTATCCTTTTAGCCAGAAATAACACGTCTATATCAAAAACAAAAACAATTATGTTCCTAATTATTCCTGAAGTGTCCTTCATGTTAAAACCAAATGTTGATGAATTAAAACTAATGTCACTGAACACCAGATACAAGGTTCTCTTATTTGGTAATAACACCTTCTGCATGTAGGGACAGATATAATTTACAGAAGTATTGCTACCACTATTATTATCATTATTTTGCAGTAATAGGTCTACACCAGTTTGTTTCATTAATAACTATTTCCAGAGTTATTTCAAATCTGAAAAGTATACATCTGCAGACTCTGTGTGTTTGCACCTGTTTGTGAATTATTATGGTGTTGGTGGCTTTCCAAAATGAGAAGCTAGTTTGGGGCTGGGAGCCCTCAGCTACTTCCTGTCTGAGACAAACATGCTTAACCAATCAGCAGGGGTCTCTGGGATGCCACATGAAAGACATGGAAGAGCGTGTGCTTTTACGCTGTAATCTCTGTGACTGGAACTATGTTTGTCTGGGTACGTATTTATGTGATTATTGTTATATCTGTGTGTGTCTGTGTGTCTGTGTGACTATGTGTGTGTGTGAGAGAGAGAGATGACACTGACTGGGAAGGGGAAGTTCTTACAATTATTAATGGTAGGGGGTTGAGGGTGTGTGTGTGGAGAGAGGGGGTGAGAAGTGTTGATAAGTGGTCTAGAAGTGGTCTGCAGGGAGAGTAGATGAGTAGTGGTCTATTCCAGGCAAACCCACATTTCCTGCTAACTTAGAAAGCAAAAAGAAAAGCATGCGTGGCATGACAACGACAACAGAGTTGGACTAAGCAGAAATAAATCCAGCCACAGAGTGTATGACACAGGCTAAACCTAGCAATGTGAAAATGAAGGAAGAGATGTGAAAATGTTGGGACAGGACCCATGTTCTGTGCTGAGCCCTGAGTAGACTGGAGGACACAAAACACAAGATGGAATGGTGAGGCTAATGTTGAACAGATGCACTGCAGGGATAGACTGTAAATCTACCACAGTGTGTGTGAGTCATAAGTGATGGATCTGCAGCACAGCCTAAGCAAACAGCTCAGATAGAAACAAACAATAACCCTCCTTCTCAATAAGACCTGCTAACTCTAGGCCTCCCTAACTCACAACTTCAATCAGTGACAGATACTTTTCTTATGATCAATCACAATGAGTTCCCAAAATGAAAGTTATTTACCGTTGATTTGTTTGTGGGGAAACTGACAGCTTTGCTTTAGTTGCATTAAGCAGTTGTCGTTTTTTCTCAAATGTTCAAATTTTCTCGCCAGAACTAGATATTTTGACTCAGTCATGTATGGACTGACTGCAAGTGCAAGACTCTATTCCTAAGAGCGTTAGCTAATGAAGTAAATTTAATGTGTGTCGGTGCTGCTGCTGCTGCTGATGTGGCCATTGACACTTTGCTTCTTGAAAGTCCAACTTGATTGCTGACATGCAAAACATCTTGGGACTGTATTTTTTTCATTTTACCTTTATTTAATTAGGCAAGTCAGTTAAGAACAAATTCTTATTTTCAATGATGACCTAGGAACAGTGGGTTAACTGCTTTGTTCAGGGGCAGAACAACATATTTTTGGGGATTCAATCTTGCAGCCTTTTGGTTACTAGTCCAACGCTCTAACCACTAGGCTACCTGCCGCCAGTGGACTAATGAAAAAAATACCAAAATATAGTTTTTAAGTGTATTTTCCCTCTAAGAACATGAGTGAAAGAGAGAGAGAGGGGAGAGAGAGAATGGCATTGGACAGATGTGAGATGGTTTTTTCCTTGTTAGCTAAGTCAGGAAGAAAGGGAGAAAGAGGGGGGACGCAAGAGTGTGAGGGAAATACAAATAGAGAGAGCGCATGACCAAGAGAGAGAGTGTGTGACAGAGAGAAACCCCGGGAAAAGGACACTTCAACACATATAAAGCCAGGCGGATGATAGAGTGCCAGCCCAGTTATATTTACTCTGGCTACTCAACCAGAGAGACATTTCCTGCATGGACTCAAACTGGACTGGACTAGACTGGGAGACCAGCTACTACTTCAATGGCCTCTCTTTTTCTCTCTCTCTCAACTATGATTCACAACTATAACTACATCACTGGCAGGCTTTCTTCAAGAACATGAACAAAGTGCTATCTGTCTCTCTCTATTTGGGAATTTCTGGGCCCGTATTCACAAAGCGTACCCAGAGTAGGAAATATAAATACGGGCCCTGATCCTAGATCAGCACTACTACTCTGAGACACTTTCTGAATATGGGCCCTGGTTCTGTGTTCCCAAAACCTTTTTAATCTTGCAGCCATCATAACCTACACCTATGCTATTTAACAGATGTGGTTATTACACAGGGCCTTTAGCCCATATTTCATTTCCCCCTGGTTGGAACAGCAGGCATTCTTTTCACTGCTTGAATCAACATGGTCTATTCAGGACTCTCTTTCTCTAATGTTTTGACCAAAAGATTATTCCACTAAAAGTAAAAACCACTAGAGCATCAAACAGGCTGTGATGAGTGCCAGTTTACCAGTGTGCTTCTGCTAATTGTTAGCACATCTGTAGCCTGTATGCCAGTCTGTTTCTGCTAATAGTTAGCACATCCCTAGCCTGGATTTCAGTCTGATTCTCCTAATAGTTAGCATATCCCTAGCCTAGATGCCAGAATGTTTCTGCTAATAGTTAGCATTTACCTAGCCTTGATGCAATTCTGTTTTTGTGAATAGATAGCATTTCATTAGCCGGAATGCCAGTCTGTTTCCGCTAATAGTTAGGATTTACCTAGCATGGAGCCATTCTGTTTTTGATAATAGTTAGCATTTCCCTAGCTTTAATGCCAGTCTGTTTCTGCTAAAAGTGAGCTTTTCTCTAGCCTGGATGCTAGTGTTTCTGCTTTAGCCCACTTTTCTGTATTTTTTAATAGAGGGCTATAGAGCTGTCTTAAGCTGAACCTGACATGCATTCAGGCTATTTCCCTCTTTTCCCTCCCCTCTTCCATGTTTGAGTGTCTTTAACATCGGCCTCTACATAAAGCAGCCAAAGTGAACAATCTGGAGTGATCATCTTATGATAATTTCCTGCTCCCTCCCTCTGTCAGTGGGTCACTGGAGTCACTTATAAGGGACTGGATTTGTGGCTGCGGCCTGAAATTACAGATATACACTACTGGTCAAAAGAACACCTACTCATTCAAGGGTTTTTCTTTATTTTTACTATCTTCTACATTGTAGGATAATAACGAAGACATCAAAATGACGAAATAACAGATATGGAATCATGTAGTTTACAAAAATAAATGACGTTTTCGTCTTTTGAGCTTCTAGTCATGAAATCTATGCAGCCTACTCAATCACTTTTTATAGCTACTGTTTACAGGCCTCCTGGGCCATATACAGCGTTCCTCATTGCATTCCCTGAATTCCTATCTGACCTTGTAGTCATAGCAGATAATATTCAAATTTTCGGTGACTTTAATATTCACATGGAAAAGTCCACAGACCCACTCCAAAAGGCTTTCGGAGCCATCATCGGCTCAGTGGGTTTTGTCCAACATGTCTCTGGACCTACACACTGTCACAGTCATACTCTGGACCTAGTTTTGTCCCATGGAATAAATGTTGTGGATCTTAATGTTTTTCCTCATAATCCTGGACTACCAGACCACCATTTTATTATGTTTGCAATTTTCACAAATAATCTGCTCAGACCCCAACCAAGGAGCATCAAAAGTCGTGGTATAAATTCACAGACAACACAAAGATTCCTTGACGCCCTTCCAGACTCCCTCTACCTACCCAAGGACGTCAGAGGACAAAAATCAGTTAACCACCTAACTGAGGAACCCAATTTAACCTTGCTCAATACCCAAATGCAGTTGCACCCCTTAAAACTAAAAACATTTCTAATAAGAAATTAGCTCCCTGGTATACAGAAAATACCCGAGCTCTGAAGCAAGCTTCCAGAAAATTGGAACGGAAATGGTGCCACACCAAACTGGAAGTCTTCCGACTAGCTTGGAAAGACAGTACCGTGCAGTATCGAAGAGCCCTTACTGCTGCTCGATCATCCTATTTTTCCAACTTAATTGAGGAAAATAAGAACAATCTGAAATTTCTTTTTGATACTGTCGCAAGGCTAACTAAAAAGCAGCATTCCCTAAGTGAGGATGGCTTTCACTTCAGCAGTAATAAATTCATGAACTTCTTTGAGGAAAAGATCATGATTATTAGAAAGCAAATTATGGACTCCTCTTTAAATCTGCGTATTCCTTCAAAGCTCAGTTGTCCTGAGTCTGCACAACTCTGCCAGGACCTAGGATCAAGAGAGACGCTCAAGTGTTTTAGTACTATATCTCTTGACACAATGATGAAAATAATCATGGCCTCTAAACCTTCAAGCTGCATACTGGACCCTATTCCAACTAATCTACTGAAAGAGCTGCTTCCTGTGCTTGGCCCTCCTATGTTGAACATAATAAACGTCTCTCTATCCACAGGATGTTTACCAAACTCACTAAAAGTGGCAGTAATAAAGCCTCTCTTGAAAAAGCCAAACCTTGACCCAGAAAATATAAAAAACTATCGACCTATATCAAATCTTCCATTCCTCTCAAATATTTTTGAAAAAGCTGCTGGCAAGCAACTCACTGCCTTCCTGAAGACAAACAATGTATACAAAATGCTTCAGTCTGGTTTTAGACCCCATCATAGCACGGATACTGCACTTGTGAAGGTGGTAAATCACCTTTTAATGGCTTCAGACCGAGGCTCTGCATCTGTCCTCGTGCTCCTAGATCTTAGTGCTGCTTTTGATACCATCGATCACCACATTCTTTTGGAAAGATTGGAAACCCAAATTGGTCTACACGGACAAGTTCTGGCCTGGTTTAGATCTTATCTGTCGGAAAGATATCAGTTTGTCTCTGTGAATGGTTTGACCTCTGACAAATCAACTGTAAATTTCGGTGTTCCTCAAGGTTCCGTTTTAGGACCACTATTGTTTTCACAATATATTTTACCTCTTGGGGGATGTCATTCGAAAACATAATGTTAACTTTCACTGCTATGCGGATGACACACAGCTGTACATTTCAATGAGACATGGTGAAGCCCCAAAATTGCCCTCGTGGATGGCTGCAAACTTTCTACTTTTAAACTCGGACAAAACATGTCCCAAGAAACAAAGAGATCTTCTGTTGAATCTGACAATTAATCTTAATGGTTGTACATTCGTCTCAAATATAACTGTGAAGGACCTCGGCGTTACTCTGGACCCTGATCTCTCTTTTGACAAACATGTCAAGACTGTTTCAAGGACAGCTTTTTTCCATGTACGTAACATTGCAAAAATCAGAAACTTTCTGTCCAAAAATGATGCAGAAAAATTAATCCATGCTTTTGTTACTTCTAGGTTAGACTACTGCAATGCTCAACTTCCGGCTACCCGGATAAAGCACTCAATAAACTTCAGTTAGTGCTAAATACGGCTGCTAGAATCCTGACTAGAACCCCAAAATTTTATCATATTACTCCAGTGCTAGCCTCCCTACACTGGCTTCCTGTCAAGGCAAGGGCTGATTTCAAGGTTTTACTGCTAACCTACAAAGCATTACATGGGCTATCTCTCTGATTTGGTCCTGCCGTACATACCTACACGTACGCTACGGTCACAAGACGCAGGCCTCCTAATTGTCCCTAGAATGTCTAAGCAAACAGCTGGAGGCAGGGCTTTCTCCTATAGAGCTCCATTTTTATGGAATGGTCTGCCTACCCATGTGAGAGACACAAACTCGGCTCAACCTTTAAGTCTTTACTGAAGACTCATCTCTTCAGTGGGTCATATGATTGAGTGTAGTCTGGCCCAGGAGTGGGAAGGTGAACGGAAAGGCTCTGGAGCAACGAACCGCCCTTGCTGTCTCCGCCTGGCCGGTTACCCGCTTTCCACTGGGATTCTCTGCCTCTAACCTTATTACAGGGGCTGAGTCACTGGCTTACTGGTGCTCTTTCATGCCGTCCCTAGGAGGTGTGCGTCACTTGAGTGGGTTGAGTCACTGATGTGATCTTTCTGTCTGAGTTGGCGCCCCCCCCTTGGGTTGTGCCGTGGCGGAGATCTTTGTGGGCTATACTCAGCCTTGTCTCAGGATGGTAAGTTGGTGGTTGAAGATATCCCTCTAGTGGTGTGGGGGCTGTGCTTTGGCAAAGTGGGTGGGGTTATATCCTTCCTGTTTGGCCCTGTCCGGGGGTGTCCTCGGATGGGGCCACAGTGTCTCCTGACCCCTCCTGTCTCAGCCTCCAGTTTTTATGCTGCAGTAGTTTATGTGTTGGGGGGCTAGGGTCAGTTTGTTATATCTGGAGTACTTCTCCTGTCCTATTCGGTCCTGTGTGAATTTAAGTGTGCTCTCTCTAATTCTCTCTTTCTCTCTTTCTTTCTCTCTCTCTCTCGGAGGACCTGAGCCCTAGGACCATGCCTCAGGACTACCTGACATGATGACTCCTTGCTGTCCCCAGTCCACCTGGCCGTGCTGCTGCTCCAGTTTCAACTGTTCTGCCTTATTATTATTGGACCATGCTGGTCATTTATGAACATTTGAACATCTTGGCCATGTTCTGTTATAATCTCCACCCAGCACAGCCAGAAAAGGACTGGCCACCCCACATAGCCTGGTTCCTCTCTAGGTTTCTTCCTAGGTTTTGGCCTTTCTAGGGAGTTTTTCCTAGCCACCGTGCTTCTACACCTGCATTGCTTGCTGTTTGGGGTTTTAGGCTGGGTTTCTGTACAGCACTTTGAGATATCAGCAAATGTACGAAGGGCTATATAAATACATTTGATTTGATTTACATTTACATTTACATTTAAGTAATTTAGCAGACGCTCTTATCCAGAGCGACTTACAAATTGGTGCTTTCACCTTATGACATCCAGTGGAACAGCCACTTTACAATAGTGCATCTAGGTCTTTTAAAGAGGGGGGGGGGGATGAGAAGGATTACTTTATCCTATCCTAGGTATTCCTTAAAGAGGTGGGGTTTCAGGTGTCTCCGGAAGGTGGTGATTGACTCCGCTGTCCTGGCGTCGTGAGGGAGTTTGTTCCACCATTGGGGGGCCAGAGCAGCGAACAGTTTTGACTGGGCTGAGCGGGAACTGTACTTCCTCAGTGGTAGGGAGGCGAGCAGGCCAGAGGTGGATGAACGCAATGCCCTTGTTTGGGTGTAGGGCCTGATCAGAGCCTGGAGGTACTGAGGTGCCGTTCCCCTCACAGCTCCGTAGGCAAGCACCATGGTCTTGTAGCGGATGCGAGCTTCAACTGGAAGCCAGTGGAGAGAGCGGAGGAGCGGGGTGACGTGAGAGAACTTGGGAAGGTTGAACACCAGACGGGCTGCGGCGTTCTGGATGAGTTGTAGGGGTTTAATGGCACAGGCAGGGAGCCCAGCCAACAGCGAGTTGCAGTAATCCAGACGGGAGATGACAAGTGCCTGGATTAGGACCTGCGCCGCTTCCTGTGTGAGGCAGGTCGTACTCTGTGGATGTTGTAGAGCATGAACCTACAGGAACGGGCCACCGCCTTGATGTTATTTGAGAACGACAGGGTGTTGTCCAGGATCACGCCAAGGTTCTTAGCGCTCTGGGACGAGGACACAATGGAGTTGTCAACCGTGATGGCGAGATCATGGAACGGGCAGTCCTTCCCCGGGAGGAAGAGCAGCTCCGTCTTGCCGAGGTTCAGCTTGAGGTGATGATCCGTCATCCACACTGATATGTCTGCCAGACATGCAGAGATGCGATTTGCCACCTGGTCGTCAGAAGGGGGAAAGGAGAAGATTAATTGTGTGTCGTCTGCATAGCAATGATAGGAGAGACCATGTGAGGTTATGACAGAGCCAAGTGACTTGGTGTATAGCGAGAATAGGAGAGGGCCTAGAACAGAGCCCTGGGGGACACCAGTGGTGAGAGCACGTGGTGAGGAGACGGATTCTCGCCACGCCACCTGGTAGGAGCGACCTGTCAGGTAGGACGCAATCCAAGCGTGGGCCGCGCCGGAGATGCCCAACTCGGAGAGGGTGGAGA